>NW_016804488.1:288824-401827 GCF_001698545.2 Rhinopithecus bieti
AAAAAAAAAAAAAAAATAAATGCAAGATTCACCAGATATGACATATTTCTTTAGTAAATAAGAAATGTCCTGATTTTAACTATCTATATATGAAAAAACATTCTCTGGCATTTTATCATATACAGTATATTTCAGTTAAAATTTAAGATATAAAAAACTGATTTATTGATATTACTAATGTTCTTTCTGCACTAAAAGGTAGATAGTCAACCTAAACTGAAAAGCATTAAACTGATCAAGGTGAATAAATAATTTTATTTTTTAGACACAGTTCAGTTTTTGAAAACCAGGAAAAAAGGTTTAGAACTCTAGGTCGGCACAGCTAGTGACCCCAGCTGGCACCATGGCTTACCTTTGTAATTGTCCAAGTGCTCACCAGCTGGCAACACAAAATAATACTGGGTGTCTCTCCCACGGTACAAAGTGTGTTTGGAGGCGTTTCCTATCTGGTAACTAAATTCGTAATGGAAGTCCTATGATCCAGTCCATGGGAGCAAAAATAGTATAAATGAACACACTGTGAATGACATCCCAAGACATACACACATGCCTGAGCCTTCATTGCACCAAGGATGTTCTTTACAGTCAAGAAGAGGGTAAGTGACAGGTAAGCAGCGTTCCCAGCTGCCCAAAGTCCTGGGCCCTGCAGGGCTCTCCGTTCCCCGAGCGCAAAGGGCTCCTCGAACAGCACTGAGATTTCTCACCAGTGTCTGTGTCCTCTCTTTGCCCTGGAACCTCCCCACAGTCACAGATTAGACTGTCACAGCCCCCTCAGGGTGAAGGGCCCCAGCTGCCCCTCAGCTTCCCCACTGCTGGGCTTCACGCAGCAGGAGGAGCAGGAGGGAGGGGTGGGCCTCCCTCAAGGGAAGGCCATGGTCTGGGCTGTCTGGAGGACAAGGGTGGGGCTTCCTACAGAAGGGGTCAGGCAGAAGGGCAGGGTCCTGGCTGAGAGGATGGAGAGGGCAGTGTCACAATATCACAGGCTCCTGCCCTGCCTGCTCACCACCTGAGGAATTCATCTTTTTTATTTTTTTGAGATGGAGTCTCGCACTGTCTCCCAGGCTGGAGTGCAATGGCGTGATCTCAGCTCACTGCAACCTCCGTCTCCTGGGTGCAAGCAATTCTCCTGCCTCAGTCTCCCAAGTAGCTGAGATTACAGGTGCCCACCACCATGCCCAGCTAATTTTTATATTTTTAGTAGAGACGGGGTTTCACCATGTCAGGCAGGCTGGTTTGCATTCATCTTTTTAAATCCATCCTCTCATTTCACCCTCTCAAGACCCTGAGCAAAAAAATCACAATGGTCTTCTCCATGGCCCAGAGAAAGAGTGAGGGTAAGTCCGTGGTAGAGATGTGACCTGGGAGGGAAAAGGCTAGGCTCCTTTTCTCACTTTGGGTCACGTGCCTGCCTTTTTCTTCAGGGCAGCATTAATGGAGGCCCCTGCTCTAACTAGGCTTCAGGGCAGTGGATGCCCTGCCATGTCTCCTGGTGAGCAGACCCTTGTCTCTTTGTGAAATTCTGAACCTTCTCAACCAGGGGGCCACTTTGCACTCCTCTCATTAGTGGGTGGGGAAGTCCATTCATGCCTAACCAACTTTCCAACATTCAACTGCAGGCTGAATTCCTTCACAGGTAGGAAGGACGTCGCTGTCCATTCCTACAGCACCCGTGACTGCTGTGACTGCCAGGTGCCACTGTCTGGGGTCACTTAGGACAGACATGGAGTTGTCCACGTACCGGTTTTCCAGACATGCAGAAGACACTGAAGATGGTGTGTGCCTCCAGACCATGGTGGGGTTGCACCTGACAGACCATGTCCCGCGGAGCCGGGTTGACTGTCAAGTACAGCTGAGTTTTACCCAGTAAGCCGTGCTTTGAAGCTAAAGAGAAAGATGAAGCAGGGGTTTCAACCATGATGGAGAATTACAGCAGCATAGGATTAAGTTTTTATAGATAAACCTTATAGCAGGGATTCTGAAAGTAGGGTCCCCAGACCAGCAGCATTGGACTCACCTGGGAACTTGTCAGAAACGCAGATTCTTGAGCCCCACCCCAGACCTGCTGACTCAGAAACTGAGACTCAGTAATAGTTTTCACATACGTTAGGGGATTCTGAAGTGCTGGGGTTTGAGAACCACTGCCTATAGCATTCATTAATCTAACAAACACTCACTGGGTGGGGCAGGTACTCTCCTAGGCCCTGGGGAGACAGAAGTGGCTCCCTACCTGGGAGTCACATGGCAACCACCCAGACAGAAACTGAAGCCTAGGGGAGAGATGATGCTGACAGACCCATCACCCAGCAAAGCAGACTTTCTCCATTCTCCTGGATTCTCTCGAAACCTTAGCCACATACACACATAAGTGCAGCTTAGTTGAATGTGTAGCACTGATACAACTTTATATTTTTATTTATTTATTTATTTGAGACAGAGTTTTGCTCTTGTCGCCCAGGCTGGAGTGCAGTGGCGCAATCTCGGCTCACTGCAACCTCTGCCTCCCCCAGTTTCAAGTGATTCTCCTGTCTCAACCTCCTGAGTAGCTGGGATTACAGGCATGCGCCACCACGCCTGGCTAATTTTGTATTTTTAGTAGAGACAGGGTTTCACCATGTTGGTCAGGCTGGTCTCGAACTCCCGACCTCAGGTAAATTGCCTGCCTCAGCCTCTCAAAGTGCTGGGATTACAGGCATGAGCCACCACACCGGACCTATTTTGTTTTATTAACTATATTAATATCATAACTATTTTCCATGTTGACATAGAGCATCCAAAATCACTGTTGTAAATAGCTGCCTAAGATTCCGTGGAACAGATATACCCGAATATGCATAACTATTACCCCCAACGATTAAACATTTTGCTTACTTTCCATTTCCTGTTATTATTGATCATCCCATAATGATTATTCTCATACATATAGTTTTTAAATGTTTAATGTATTTTTCTTGAGATGGATTATATAAATGAAATTTACATGTCAAATGGTTTAAAATGTTGATGATCATCATCCTCATCATAACAACAGGTACCATCTATTGAGCCTCTGCTACATACCAGGTGCCCTGCTAGACACTGTTCCTGTATTATCGTATTTAACAGTCGCATCAACCGTGGAAGACAGATCTCATAACAAAAGTAAAACCCAAGAGAAAAGGATGATGAATCCTGCCTGGCTGACCAGGGAAATCTCCACAAAAGAAAACACATTTGAGCTAGCAGTCTTGGGATATCAGTCTTATACTGGGCTTACAAAGAGATGTGGGGAAAAGAATGGGCATTCCAGCCAAAATAACCACAGGGAAAGACTTAGAGTCATGAGAGGGTCTGGTGTTATCTGAAGAGCATGGGAAGGGAGGGCAGCAGTCAGTGAGGGTGTGCAAGGCTGAGGGAGAGGAGGTTGACAGGAGACCTGGAGCCTCAGTGCACACCTGGCAGCCAGCCAAGGACACTGACCAGGTCTGTGGGCCATGGAGAGGTTCTCAGGTGTCTCCTGCGCCAGTAAGGGATATGGCCCAGCTAAGAGAACTGTCTTTAGACTTATCACTTAGGCAAATTTCAGAGGCAAAAGAAAGAGGTCCAGCCAAAAGACAAAAGGTATTTGTTGAAATCAAAGCAAACGCTACCCGTCTTGTACCCAAAGCAGGGACCCAAGGCTAGTTGTTAAATGCTAAATGTGGAAGGGGCAGACAGATGTTTATAGAAACTGTGAGAATCAAGATGACCCTCAAGGAATGTCATTGTGCCCAGCCCAGTCAGTTCTCAGGAGAAAGTGAACCTCGAGTTTCCCACTTCATGACACAAGAGTTCACATAGAATGCAAGTTTGCAAATTCCTGGTGGGTTTTGATTAATGCAAAACTGTGGATGTTGAACCAAACCTATCTGTAGATAAAAATCGTTGCCTGGGCGCAGTGGCTCATGGCTGCAATCCCAGCGGTTGGGGAGGCCGAGGCAGGTGGATAGATCACTTGAGGTCAGGAGTTCGAGACCAGCCTGGCCAACATGGTGAAACCCCAACTCTACTAAAAACACAAAAAATTAGCCGGCCATGGTGGCAGGCGGCTGCAATCCCAATCCCAGCTACTCAGGAGGCTGAGGCAGGAGAATTGCTTAGACCTGGGAGGCGGAGGTCACAGTGAGCTGAGACCGTGCCTCTGCACTCCAGCCTGGGCAACAGAGTGAGACTCTGTCTCAAAAACAAATTGTCATATGGAATGAAAACCTCTAGAAATGGGGGGAAATGTCTACAAGTTCCCCTAAACGATGATCTCAGATTGAGATAGGCATGGAAATGCAAGAAGGAATGCAGAGCAAGGGTAAGAGGTGGCCAGGGGGTGAATTTCAATGAACATCAGCGGCACAAAACAAGCAATAACACCTTTCTAGGGTTTAAATAGAGAAAGGGAGAGAGATTACAGACAGATTTGCAGGAAAGGAATCAACTTGTCCAGTTGTCTAGCATAAATAAGAGATATATGTAATTTTTTTTTTGAGATAGTCTTGTCCTGTCGTCCAGGCTGGAATGCAGTGGTACAATCTCGGCTCACTGCAAGCTCCACCTCCCGGGTTCACACCATTCTCCTGCCTCGGCCTCCCAAGTAGCTGGGACTACAGGCGCCCGCCACCACGCCCAGCCAATTTTTTGTATTTTTGGTAGAGACGGGGTTTCACTGTGTTAGCCAGGTTGGTCTCGATCTCCTGACCTCGTGATCCGCCTGCCTCGGCCTCCCAAAGTGCTGGGATTACAGGCGTGAGCCACTGCGCCCAGCCCTATATATAGGTAATTTTTAAAAAACGCAACTGCTCAGCCTTTACCCTGATGTAGACCTGCACCCCATTCCTCAGAAAGAATAAACTCACAGAGACTCAGCAGGACTCCTTCCCATCCTCTCATAAATGCAACTGACAATGTAGCATACCCACAGACGCTTGCAGGACGTATGTCTCTCCACTGTTCAGAGAGTATGGCTTGATTGTCACCGTCTGCTCTGTAATACCTGCAGAAAAGACGTGACTGCATGGAAATGACAGTCAGTGGACTCAGGGACAGAGGTCACACAGAGTCCTTGGGAATGGGCTCCACTCTTCCCCCAGGGGTGAAATTAACATAGATACTAGTGAAACATGCCACTCCTGCTTGGAAAGTTGGTTGGTTAGTGCCTTCTATAAAGAGCCTCTCCTGCTCAACAGAAGCATTACTGAGGATGGTCCATCCATCCCTGGCCCAGAAATGACACTAATGTCCCAAGCAACAAGAGAATTCTGTTAAGATCTTATTTTATATGTTTATAATTATGTTCATGTTTAATTTGGCAATTTTATAAATCACACTATAAAGTATGATTAAGGAATTCTGAAGCTATTTTTAAGTCTGCAGAATACTGGTTACGGACAATTTTTAACCTGGGTGTAATTGCTGACCGTGGTGACTGGATTACTTCCTTAGCAGGGAGTGGCTGACCCCACACTACTTACCCTGAAAAAAGGAGAGATCCGAAATACAAGATTGATGATCTAAACATGGACAGTTTCTAAAATAAAAATTTTACAAAAATACTTCCCAAAATGGTTCAAGGAAAGGGTGAAGGAAAATTATCTAAAAGAGTGTGAAATTCAGATCCTCAAGAGGTCTGTAGGGATGACACAATCACATGCATGACCACGAAAGGGGGCGATCCAACAAATTGAGCAAAATCAGCATGTCTGGGCTGGGAAAATACATTAGAAATTCAGTTGCTCTTCAGGAGCAGCTTCATTTTGATCAATTCATGTAAATCCTTGACCACCCTACAAAAGGCTGTCACAGAAAAGGCTGTGCGCACCAAGGTGTCTGGGCACACAGAATGTGCAGTACTTGGCAGCGCCCCTCTTCCCCTTTGGTCTGCACACAGAAGCTCCTGGTAGCAACAGATGCTAACTTTACTTTCGTTAGAAGAGTCTCAGGCCATAGTCCATACAGGAACAAGAACAAGTAGAAAAGGTACCACAATTCTAAATACTCATCTAATAAAATGAAAAGTTCAGAAGAAATTGAGGGCTGGTATCTAAAAGCTTTAAAATATTGCAAATTGCAGGGTACAAAGAGGACATTCATACCTGAGGATGAATAGCCTTGGAAAACTGCTCGGCTCAGCAGGGCCTTGTGCCAGTCAATCATGAGGACAGGCTTGGCTCTGCCTGCAGACAGGGAGGGGTCCACCAGGTTATCCCCATCTCCAGGGCTCTCCTCGGCACTCAAGCTAGGTCCTGATTCTGGAAAGCTGGCGTCCTTTGCTAGGAAGATAAACCAAGCCAATAGATATTAAAGAAAAAAAGTCATGATGATCTTAAAGCATTAGTGATTCAATGCTGATATTAATAACTATTTGTACTATTGCTGGATACTGCATATCTAATATAATGCCTTCAGCAGCTAAACATATTCAAGAGATGTACTTTGTTATCACGTAATTAGTGGACCAATGGCCTCTTCCCTCCCTCCTTCCCTCCTTCCCTCCCTCCCTCCCTCCCTCCCTTCCTTCCGCAAGATTTATTATGGTCTGCTAAGTCCAGGTACTAGTCTAGAAACAGGAGACACAGTGTGAACCAGATTAATGGTGTCCTTGCTATCTGGAGTTTAATAGTGAGGCAGTCAGAAAAATAAATGAGAAAACACATAAATAAATAATGTAAAATCAGGTAATGAGGGAAAGAAAAGCGGGGTATGCAGAGGAAGAGAGAGGGGCGTGGAAAGGGAGTCCTTTTGAGATGGAGTTCAGGGAGGTCATCTACGAAGACTGAGACTAGAAGGAGCTCTTTGAAGATCTGAAGGAAGGAGTTTCTAGGTTGAGTAAAACCAAAATGCTGTGGGAATGAGATTCCCTAGGGTTGCAGGGTGGGAGGGAGGGAAGGAGGGCAGCAGGAGGAAAAACGTGGCTGGAGGCATTGCCAAGGTCACATTGTGCTGGGCGTACAGTCATGGGCTTTTGTCCTGAGTGCCCTGGGAAGCCACTGGAGGGACCTGTCAGGAGAGTGACAACAGCCTGGTTTGTGGTGAAAAGAATCCTCTGGCTGTCATGTGATAAAATGACAGGGCAGCAAGAAGAGAAGCAGTGAGAGCAGAGGAAGGGTTCCTGCATGGTCTAGGCAAGGAGTTGCTGCACTTCACTTAGGCTAAGGAGGCTCCTTTAAGACTTGAAACCAAGGTCACTGAAGCAAGATGTAGTAATAAAACGCAAATGTTGAGGGGTCAGAATTACTCCTGCAAGGAGGAATAATTTTATAAATGCAATACAAAGGCAGATCTTTCTTCATTCATTCAGTTGCAGTTTAAGCACCTAGTGTGAGTATCAATGTGAGTCTCTACAACAGATCTGCGTGTGTATTGTAAAGACTTTTAAATGTTCTGTATGATGATGTTTGATATACTGAAGAATAAAATGAAACAAAAGTGTCCCGGTTCAGGAGAGAGTGCTTCTCCTGGGGCTGGGGCTAGCCAACTCTTAGAGTTTACAAAAGGCCCAGCCTGCAATGTGTCTTTGATTTGCAAACTGACCAATCCAGAACCACCCCCAACAAATCATCCTGGGCAACTAGAGACCACCCTTAGGCCTAGGATCTGCTGAAATTAAACTGATTCTAAACTATTCACCCAGCCCTGCCTTGGCCTTGCCTTTCTTTCCTGTGGAAACCCCATAAAAGACCTTGGCTTAAGCACTCCCCTTGCTCCTCTCTGCTGCCTCCAGACCTCCCTGCAGCTTCCCCATGTGGCCCTGCGTGGCCTGCCATGCCTCTTTTCTCTAGGACCTGAGAGTATTTTCTTTGTTTTTCTCTCCTCTGTGGCTGCACCTGACTGACCATCTCATCCAAGAACAGCATGACACACAGGAAGGAACGTGGGAAGGGCTGGAGAAGCCGTGGAGTTGGAAGCAGCTGAGGAGGACTGTTGAAGGAAACACTGCTGCAAATCAGAGGAATAAATCATTCATTCATCATCCATTATTCCCTCGATAGACAAATCATTCACTCCTCAGCCATTTATCCATTCATTCATCAAATAAATCATTTACCTATTCATTTGACAGATAAATCATTCACTAAACATCCATCTCTTCACTAGACAGATAAATCAGTCACTCACTGATCATCCATCTGTTCATTCGATAGATGAATAAGTCATTCACTGATCATCAATTCATTCTACAATGCGTTTACTGAGTGCCAATGTGCCAGGGACTGTGATCCATCTGGGAACATAGCATCTGGCCATGGAAGCTTTCCTGGAAGAGCTCAGAGCAGAAGACACAGACACAGAGAGAGCCACTAAGTGCCAGGTACCACCTACTTCCCAGAGGAGGGAATAAATACTGAGCTGGTGTGTGTGGAGGGCGGGGTGGTGGGGGTGGTGGTCCTTATAAGACAAGCCTGAGGAAGACTTCCTAGAGAGAAATGGAGCCAGACCTGAAGGAGGAGGCTCGCTGAACAGATCACTTAGGAAGGACGTGGAGGAAGGCATTTTTGGCAGACGACACCCCATGACCAAGGCATGGAAGAGCTGGGATGCCCACCCTTGGGTCTGGGGCTACTCTTAGGATTTTGGAGCATAGGGTCAGAGAAGGGCAGAAAGAAGGGAGCTAGAAATAAAGGTTTGGTTCAGACTGTGCCATGTAAGAGTTTCAACTTTTCCCTGTGATTCCGTGGAGCTCTCAGTGGCTGTGTAAGGGAGCAGGTGGGAAATCCAGATTGCAGAAAGGCTGTGGAGGAGAGCTGAGTGGAGAGAGGCAGCAGGCACAGAAGCACAGTCACCTGGCTGTCTTCCTCCCGATGGTATTGCTTCTTGAATATCACTGTAATAGGCTTCAAAATCTATGTGAAAGGACAAAATCATAATGTTTCCTTTAAAATCACAGAATCCCCTGAAATTAATAGCAGTTCCCCTGATGGGTCACTTTGTCCTTAGTGTATTTCTAGACTCCATACATTGCTCTGTGGATTACAAAATGCCCTCAGTGGTGGTGTCTTTCCCCGCTCACGACAGCTGGGCAAGGCAGGTGCCATTGCCCCAGGGCCCCAGGAGGAGGAGATGGAGCTCCAGTCGGTGCGTGGTTTCTAAGAATAACCCAGCGAGTAAGTTGAGACCAAGGCGCACATGTGGCTCTCTGCCTCCATACCCAGCATCCCATCCTCTCTTCAAGCGAGTCTTTTACTGTTCTTTTAGAGAAAATGTCTCGCTCTTTTCTTTTAGAAGGAGAGAAATGGACATAAGAATTCCCTCCTGCAAATGTCGCTTCCTGTCCCCTCAGCCCTCCTTTCCCAAAGGTAGAGACGCTCACAGCGGTCCCTCCAGCCAGCCAAGCCAAGACCGGGAGGCCTGAAGCACAGCTGAATTGACAAGAGCGTGCAGAGCATGAGACCACCATCGCCCAAGAGTAAGCAGCAAAATCATATGGGGTCACCAGTTGGGGACAGTGATGGAAAGACAGGTGCCAGGTCAGAGCTTTTCTCACTATTACCTTTTCTCTTCATTTTTTTAAGTATCAGAATGGTTTCCGTCCCCCTGAAACCCAATGATAAAGTGAAACAATTGATCCCAGAGCAGGGGAGAAGGATGAGGAAGCCAGTGTGAAGCAAACGACTACTATATCAGAGACACTGCACACACGGGACCTCACTGCAGCCTCAGAACCTGCCGTGGGTTTGTCATTTTCCCAGTTCAGAGATGAGGAATCCGAAACTCGATGACTATTGCACAATCAGCAAGTGGTAGGTGTGAACCGGGTGCTCTCTGATTTAAAGGCCCATGTTGATGTGATCTCATACCTTACCCACCAGATTCACTACTTACAGAGGTAACTTTGGTACCCAGACGAGAGGGATGACATGCAGGAACAGTGGCACTTACCAGAGAGGTGAGGGCTAGGGCTGTGGGTGGGCTGACTTCTCTCAGAGGGGCCAGTCATCAGGGATCCCTTGCTCTGTGGTCCTGGTTCTAGGTCTAGTGAACCTTCCTCTGGAGCCTCTCCCAGGACTGCAGAGTCCTCCGCAGCAGGAATCCAATAGACTCCAGTCACGGGCTCTGTGGGGGTTTCCCTTGGAGTTGAAGGAGCAGGCTGGCCAAGAGTCACGAGTGAAGGTTCCCGTGAGAATGGTGTGGTCGTTGCATCAGGATCTACAGTGCCAGGCTCAGTGGGAAGCAGGTTTGACTGTGATGACTTTGAAATGGCACCAAGTCCCAGCGAGCCCAGCAGCCCCACTACTCTGCAGAAGGGAACTTAAGCAAACAGTTGGCAGTTTTTTAGAATTTTGCAGCAAAAATATAAAACATTTGCTTAAAAAGTCTACAGACTATATAAGGTTGCTCTGTTTTAAGCAAATCTGTTGTGAATTTGAAAACCTACACTAAGAGATACAGGGCACGGAGTGTGGTGTTGGCGTGTTCTTTGTTGGCGTGTTCTGTGTTGGCGTGTTCTGTGTTGGCCAACAGCAGGAAGCACATGTACGGAAGGAGAAGGCAGGATTCACAGTGATTGCACCTGGCGTTTGCTCTCCCAAGTTGGGGGGAGGGGTCTGCTGAATCATATGCACTCCCAGGCATGACTTATTCATGAGTATTCTAGAAACAACTTGGGGTGTATGGGGTTTCTCTTAATCCTCACTCCCCTACCCGCCAGTAAGTGATATGGTTTGGATGTTTTGCCCCTCCAAGTCTCATGTTGAAATGTAATCCACAGTGTTGGAGGGGGAGCCTGGTGGGAGGTGTTTAGATCATGGGGCGGATCCCTCTGCCCTCCTCGCTGTAATGAGTGAGATCTTGCTCTGAGTTCGTGGGAGGTCTGGTTATTTAAAGGAGCATGGTAGCTGCCCTGCCGCCTCACTCCCTCTCTCACCATGTAATGTGGCAGCTCCCTTTTGCCCTCCACCATGAGTAAAAGTTTCCTGAGGTCTCATCAGAGCAGATGCTAGCACCACGCTTCCTGTACAGTCTGCAGAACCATAAGCCAAAATAAACCACTTTTCTTTATAAATTACCCAGCCTCAGGTATTCCTTTATAGCAGTGCAAGAAGGCAATAATACAGAAAGTATCTAGTATAACAGTTTTCAAAACTGCTGTTGGAATTTATGATAAAGGATCAATAGCAAAGAAAAAAATGCTATGAGCATACAAATGACCTCTCAATAAAGCAAGCTTTTACTTGCCACCATGGGAGAACCCAATTCTTTGAGACATATCTAGGGGCCATGATTCACTTTGCTGAAAGTCTAATTACTGGATGTGTTTCTACTGCAAGTTCCTCTAATCTATTCAGCATGGGCTCTGATTCAGAAAAGTTCAATTTACCTAAAAGAATTTGGAATGCTTCTCGTGCCTAGAAGGGCACAATCCCCCTCTATGTCTTCATTTCCCTGTGGCCGCTGAGGCCAGCTGTACCCAAAGCTCTACTTGTGGAAGCTTTGTATGGCCTCATGGAGGGGATCTTTAAGAAACGTGAAGGTCAGTGGGGGCTTGGCACCAGCTCTGTTGTAGGAGCTGGCTCTCCAGCTCAGAAATAAAGCTCCTCTGTTTGCCATTCAGAGCCACCTCTCTGATCACAAATATTGCCGAGTGAGAACTCATCTCGCTCCTGGTTCAGATCTTCGTGTCCTGCAGCACCCAGTGTCCTGACACCAATGCCTGGCACACTCCAACACATTGCATTTAGCCCTGATACCACTCTGCGAAATAGTAGGATCCTTGTCTTTCACCCAAGAAAACTAAACCTTAGAATTGCTTAAAGCCACCAGCTGGTAGTGTGGGAGCAAGGACTGGAAGCTTCTGCCCTGGTTCCTCTGCTCATTCCTCACTGTGCAGCTGGCGCAAAAGACAGGCGAGGTCGTGAGGGACACAGCCCTCTGGGCCGTGTGTCACATCGCAGATCCTTCTGAACTGTGGCTTTAGCGCAATAAAACTGCCTACATGGATGTTGAGCGCATGTGAGGATGTCTGACCTCACACTGAGGTCAGAAGCAGCCCTCGAGTGTGTCACCTCTTCTGCTGGTCCTCACAAGTGTTCATAAGGACTGTAGAGGCAAGAGGGGCTGGGGAAGCACGACAGACTGTTCACCAGACAGATCAGACACACTGGGTCATACCAATTGTATTTTGCAACATTTTAGCATTCTCACAATAACCCTGAGTTTTTCCCTCCCACAACAAAATAAAGCCATCAATCTTTTTTACCTTCTATCTTATTCTTTTCTGTGGCATTGACTAAATAGAGATCCCAGGAATAAGACAGATTCAGTATTTCACCGCAGTCCTCACACGTAGCTTGAAGAGAGAGTTCGTCATTCCAGTTGACGAAGGTGTCTTTAAAGCTGACCCAGGAGATGTGGATGAATCTGAAATATATAAATTGGCTTGAGATCTTAGGAAAATAATGTGAGGGTTCTTTGGTCACATTAATTCATGTTAGGCATGTTTAAATCACCTACTTTGGATCTTAATTAAGGGAATTCAATAGCAATGTCACAGCACATATGATGGCACATGGAGTGGCCAACACTGCGCCATGCTCGACACTCACGTGATCTGCTCTAACACTGCGAGATCCAGTGAGGCAAGGACACTGCCACCCTACAGAGTTCAGAGAGGCTGTGCAGCTTGTCCGAGTCACACAGCGGTAAGGGCAGAGCTGCGCTTGGCCAAGGTCCCTCTGTTTCCAAGCCCGGGCTCTGGCCCAGCTCTCCACACTAGAGCGGTTGCCACCACACGGCCCCTCTTCACTGCCTCGCCTCAGGGCTTGCTTCTACCAGCTGCAAACCCATCCCCTCCAAACCCTCCCCTGGCCGTCCACCTTTGCGATTTCCAAACAGCCTCAGATGCTCACAGAGAAAGAAGTCTCCACTGCCTCGGCCCCGCCTCTTCCCTGCACAGGGTTGTGGGTCGTGGGCAGTTCACACATACCATGCCCACAGCCCGGCGCCCACCTCCCTCGGGCCTGCATTCCACGGCTGCCTTCTGTCAAGCCCTCTAGTCTCTTTGCTGACCCAGCACTTTCCAGAGTGCACTTTTGTGGTTTTTCATGATATCAAGGGGGTGGTTTGGGATTTAACAGATTTATTTCCTGTGGGACTTAGGAAGGTTTTTAAACGGCCAGGTCGTTAGACACTCTGGGCTGTGTGTGGTACCTGGTGTTGCTATGCAAACATCCTATACCCTGCACCTGACAGCCCACGTCTCAGACTATGGCCTCAGCACTCGGCTCCCAGCACAGGGCTGAGGGGCCATGGTGGGAGGGGCCACACCATGTCCTCACCCAGCACTGGGTCCAGGCTGTGTGTATGTGTGAAAGGGTGCATCCGTGTGGGTGCACAGTAGGGTGACAGGGGTACGGACAGACATGGGCAAAGAGAGGTCCCTCCAGCCCACAGACCTCCTGGGGACATCATCCACACAGGCCTGGACCTTCCTGACAGGATCAAAAGATGTTCACTCGACAGCTTTGGCACATATTGAAAGCATATTTTAAAATGAATTCTGTATCTCATGAGTAGCAGAGGTATATAGTACATTACATTTTTGGAAAAAAGTATTTAATTTGTTAAATTTAATGATTCCAATGTGCCCCAATTGTTATAGCCTTGTACCTGGCATTTCTTCACTTTCAATACACATGTGGAGCCTCAAATAGCAGTCAGTAGTCTGGGCCTGGGGGGACCCCTGGGCCGGGCTGTGTGACCTTGGAGTCCACCATGGCATGGCCCACTCTTATCTACTGAGCCTTATTTTCATGGCTCTAATCTTGAAACCTTGAATTCCAGTCCAGGGCATGACCTTCAAAGCAGTCTTTCTGATCTCTAAGGACAGCAGATTTGCTTCCTCCTCCAGGAAGCCTTCCCAAACCACCCAGTCCACAAATAGGACCATAGTAGCTGCCCAGACCCCTTGCCCCTACCATCCATGCAGCTCAATCTACCTAGGGCCTTCCAGGTGACATACAGGGCTACGGGCAGAGGGTCAGTCCCAACACTGCTTCCTGAGTGGGTGCCAGTTTGCAGCCCCCACAGGAGAATGTCCAAAGCAGATGGGCCTGCTCCTGCTCCAACCTCGACGATCACTTACATAATGACCCAACCCCCTCAGAGGAGGCGGCTGTGAAACAGCTGCAACCGGTGCACACCCCTGCACTTGGCTCGGTCCTGGTATCCTGTGTTTGGTGTCTGGAGGCTGCACTTCACCCATGGGTACTATTCTGGCCTCAGCGCCACAGGGGTTCTGGGTTTGGGGCACAGCACTTCTTTGCCTCTGTACCTTTCACAGTCTCACTCATCATAACTGGGCCCACACCACTGTCCCCTCCCCCCTGTGATGCTTGGAAGCCCTGGGCAGTGGCCCTGAAACCCCTGGCTGGGAACTTGATGGCTTTGCCTCCTGGCTTCAGCCCCAAGCCCCAGGACAGTCCCCAATCTTTTGGGCAGGTGCTGTGATGGGAGGGTTCCCACTGAGGCTCCACTCAGAACCCCTGGCTATGCCAGCTTTAGCTAGCTTGCTTGGCTGTCAGATGCTGCCTAGACGTCAGCCTGAGAGTGCAGACTGCTTCCCCAGCCCCTTTCTGAACAATCTTCTCCTCCTTCTTTGCAGTGAGAATCCCGCATGGCCAAACTCCAAACTGCTTGCTGTGCACAGCAGATTCCTTTCACGGATGCTAGCACCAGGTGGGAGCAAACACCTGTGAGCTGAGCTGTGCTGAATGCAGGGCAGGTGGTACCTGAGTGCCGAGTCAGGGTAGGGGGACAGGAACACCCGGGCCTCAGAAGAGTTCCGGCCACCACTGGAGACCCTCAGCATCACAAGGAACTGATCATAGCTGTCACTGAGCCATTGTGCCTCAAAGGAAACAGTGGGAGCAGCGGCGTCCAGTTGGTGTGCAGTGGAGGAGTCGAAGCAGGGATGTGCTGGGGAGCTGGCCGTGGCGCATTCCCAGTGATACCTGTTGGAGAAGTCATCGGAGTGGCTGAGGGGAGCATCAGGCAGAGCCAGGGACTACTCTGTGTCACTGCATGGTTTTTCTCCGGGTGAAGGGGGGACCACAGGGAACAGGTGTTGGGAAAGAGATATTGCTTCCCACATTTTCTCCTGTAAGTGAGGTGGGAGGTAGCAAAAGTGCAGCAGCACCACTATCTGGGGTGGGCTCAGGCCACCCCTCCCGACTCACTGAGGCCTGACTCCAGACAGCCTTGTTTCCGGCCGCCCCAGGCTTCCTACCCCTTCTCTGCGCACAGCAACCTCCTCTGCTCACATCACTGCCACTTCCCAAGTCACACAGCTGTGCTGCCCTCAAGTATTTCCCAAACACTGCACCCTACCCTCATGACAGCTCCACGTGACAGACAAGAATGCCATGTGGGCCCAATTTTAGGATGAAAATGCATTTGGGAGGCCTCAGAGTGTTTCCCTGTAGCATAGCTAGTGAGGGATCTGTGAGATGGACTTCAGGCATCTCTCCTCCCAGTCTTACAGTCTTTCTGCAATATAACAATTGCCACACCCAACGAGATAAATGTGGCTGCTCTGTCCGGGTCAAGCAAGAAGATGTCACCCCCAACCTTGAGCCAGTCTTACTCTAGCAGGGATGCACGCTCAACCACGCAGTTCCAGCAGGGAGGAAACGCTGCCATGGAAATGTTCGTGGCTAGGAAGGCCTGGCTCCACCCCGCAGCCATAAGCCCTTTTTAGAGGTGTCACTTAAATGTGAACTGATACTGATCTTTTAAAGAGCATTTCCCTGTCTGGTGTGCAGGCACCTCATTCTAGACCTTTCTGTTTCCAGAGCCTGCATAAAGAGGCACTGTGATGGCTCAGGAACTACCCCACTCAGCAGGAACACTGCCTCCAGCTCACAGGCTGTGCAGAGCAACTGCCCCTGGGACTTAGCTGGAATATTCTATATTCCCAGGGAACAAATTCACTATTTCAGCAGCCACACATGGAGCTCTCGTTTTGGGGCACTGTGCTGGTGCTAGGGCATGGGGATGTGAAGATGAGTAAGACACAGTCTCTGTCTCCTTAGGGTGGGTGCAGGGAAGTCAGCAGATGGCTGAGGGCTTTTCCCAGAGCATGTGCATGAATCGAATCGTTGAGTCCAAGCAGCCTTTTGCCTCCTCTCAACTCAAGAAACACCAAATCCCACACCTACAATACAGCAAATCTGTGTGATCACAGGGGTTGGGAAAACAGCACAACTCATCTATTGCTTTATAAATAAATATTCCCTGACTAGCTACGACGTTCCAGGCATGGGGGATATGTCAGATAAGAGCCCTGCCCTCCAGAGCAGTGACCACAGTAAGTGAGCAAAGGCTCGATGTCAGGGGTGACTACTGTGAAGAAAGGTGCCATCAAACCAGGGCAGGATCTGTCATTTTGAGGTCTCAGCAGGGGCCCCACTGGGAAGGTGATATTTGAGCAATGAGTGAAAGGAAGGGGGTGATGGCAGACGTTTGGTGAACTGAGTGATGAGCTTCAGAGGGAATCCTTGCTGTAAAGAGCTGAGAGAGATGCAAGCTGGGTAAGTCCAAGGAGGGGCAGGAAGACCAAACAGGCTGCTCAGCGAGCTGTGGAGGCAGGAAGGGACAGCTGAAGCCGCAGTGGGTTGGGAGAGATCACTTCGGCCTCATTGGCAGTGTGAGGACGTTGGCTTTTACTCTTGAGTAAAAGGGGGTCCTGGAGGGTCGAACTGTGAAGTAAAGTCTTCTGACTGTTTTAAAAGAATCTGTCTCCAAAAGGAGGGAGGGTAGGAGGCGGGTGAGGGATGAGAAATTACCTATTGGGTGCAATGTACAGCATTCAGGGAATGGTTACATTAAAAGTCCAGGCTTTAACACCACCAATATATCCATGGAACAAAACTACACTCATATCCCCTAAATCAGAAAGAATAAAAGCCAATTAATACTAGCAAAAGAACCCATCCCTGCCATGGAGACAGGGTTGCAGGGGAGGATGGAGGTGTGGAAACTGGCCAGGAAATCTTACAGAGATAAGCCCAAGACCCTGGCAGCTCAAACCAGAATGAATGGGGGTAGGGGAGGTGGTGTGGAACTGATGTTTAAGGGAGGGCCAAAAAAAGAAAAAGTAAAAGTAAAAGATGCTGCCAAAGATTTTGGCCTGTGGCCGAGTGTGATGGCTCATGCCTGTAATCCCAGCACTTTGGGAGGCCAAGGTGGGCAGATCACTTCAGGTCAGGAGTTTAAAACTAGCCTGGCCAACATGGTGAAACCCATCTCTACTAAAAAAAAAACAAAAATTAGCCAGGCATGGTGACGTGCATCTGTAGTCCCAGCTACTCAGGAGGCTGAGACAGGAGAATCACTTGAATCCGGGAGGCGGAGTTTCCAGTGAGCTGAGATCGAGCCACTGCACTCCAGTCTGGGAGACAGAGTGAGACCCTATCTCAAAAAAAAAAAAAAAAAAAAGAAGATTTTGGCCTGAGCAACGGGAAAGGTCCTTCCATGGGTGCAGAAGGCAGGTACGTGGCTGAGATGTCTCGAGGCTGTCCAGAGGGGGCGCTGTAGGGAGGCCAGGACTCATAGCCCAGAGTCAGGGGAGTGGTCTAAACAGAGAATCCCTGTTTGAGGCTGTTGCACATGGATCATGGATGGATCCACATCAGGACCCTAGCTGAGGCCATAGGTGGGAAGGGGTGTGGATGGAGAAGAGGAACAAGGCCTGGGGCAGCCTCCTGCAACAAGAGACCCATCCACCTGGAGATGAGCAACCTGTGGAAACCAAGCCTTCCACACACCACGGCATCTCACCAACCAAAAATTTAATAATGGTGACACTCAAACCTCACGTTCCAAAACAGATCATTCTTTAAACACCACCTTAAAAAGCGACGCACATTTTACTTCCACTCTTTTCCTCAATTCCTTTATATTTTGATCCTAAATAAAGCAGTTAAACTTACGGAAGTGGATGCACTTAAAATTTAAAACTATTAATAGCCTCCAACGTCCCCGAGCCTGCATTTGCAGAATGCGCGGTCTGAGTAGCTGCACAGCTGTGTGTGTGGGTGGTGCTCACCTGAGAGTTGCCCCAGGGTTGTCAGGATCGAAGGACTCAGTCCCTCTGAGGACAATGGGGGATGAGGTGGTCCTGGAGAAGAACAGGTGTGTGCCCTCGGAGATCACACTGACAGGGGCCTGGGCTCGCACCTCCAGGCCCACACAGTAGTTGCTATACACCACACTGCCTTCAATCTGAACCTGCAGGGGCAAGGAAGGACAGGGGATGTCATGCAGGGACAAGGCAGGGACTCGCTGGAGAAACACATTCATCTGAAAATTAGAAAGGAAACTCAATGCATCCCCGGCTCCAACTAAAACAGTCATGCTAGTCAAAATAACCACTCTACTGTGCGACATGAGAACTGTGACTGGAGTCCTCAAGAGCACGAACATCCTCCTATCCAAGCTTGTGTTAATGTACAAAGTTGGGCATTTCCTAGCTTGTGAACACAATAGAGACTTTCCATGTGTGCGCATTTTATAGTTTTTAAACCTCCTCCTTCCACAGTGAATTGTTCAGGCTCCCGGCTTTTGTGCAACTTCCTTCACCTATCTTAGAGCTGCTTCTTTCTAACCCCCAAACATACCATGGACTTTAGGAAGTGTAAATGAAATTTAAGACAAATAATTTTAAACCGAGGAATAGCGGAACATGTTATAAATAAAGCATTCACATTGTTCTTTTACAAGTTTGATGCAGCCAGGCGTGGTGGCTCATGCTTGTAATCCCAGCACTTTGGGAGGCTGAGGTGGGTGGATTGCTTGCACTCAGGAGTTTCAGACCAGCCTGGGCAACATGGTGAAACCTCATAACTACTAAAAATACAAAAATTAGCCGAGCGTGGTGGCGTGCACCTGTAATTCCAGCTACACGGGAGGCAGAGGCATGAGAATCTCTTGAACCCAGGAAGCCCAGAGCGGGAGGTTGCAGTGAGCTGAGATCACACCACTATACGCCAGACTGGGCAACAAAGTGAGACGCTGTCAAAAAAAAAAATTTTTTTTTTGATGCAATTTGAAAAAATATAGTCTAATGCTTGCTGTTCTTTCACTGGGCCTCAGCCTTGATGACTCTAGATTTTCTTCAGATGCACACAGCTTCCTGCTGATCAGTCTCCTGAGTAGGACCAAAGACAACGAAACAGCTGTAGGATCAGAACTTCCATTTCCGCCTTCAACCTCTGCTTGTTCAGCCTCTCCAGCTCCAAGGAGCTGCTGAGAATGTTCCAAGTATATACAAAGGCTGGAGGAGGCAACAAGTGGCAAGCTGCTTGGGGAAGATGCAGGGATGGTCAGGAGCAAAGGAAACCTGAGGCTCTGACTGTGTGAGGTCAGAGACAACAGAAGTTACCTTATCTGTCAGAAGGTCTCCAAGACTTAGAGAAAGACACGGATCCCCTGTAAAGACACTGAAGACCACAGAGCTGGCTCCTGGCTCACAGCCAAATCTGCCTTGGCACTCCCATTACCTGGCCTGTCCCACAGGCTGGACACATCTTCTGTGGCTTGTTGGGCTTAATTTAAAAATGACGTAGTTTATAAATTTAGAAAGCAGAGTTTTATTTTTTAAGAAAGGGATAGTAATCTGTAAGCAGGAAGTGTAGTCTCTGGCTAAAAAATTGAAAGTAAGTGTTTTGAGGAGGGAGGGAGGGAGGGGTAAGATAGGAATTTAAGTTGAATGGGTTATCCCATATTCACAGGATATAGGAGTTATGGATATCTATGGAAGAGGATTGTGTTTTTGTGTAATAAGTAAACGTATATATGTGTTTTATGTTTATTTTTGGGTGGAGACAATATTGGAATGTATTATAATTAGGTTGTTGTTTATGTTACAAGGTAAAGTACGGACATGAAGGCACTTAAATGCGTAGTCTCTATAAAACTGGGCAGAATTAGTTTATAGTTGGTGTTTTTTATTAGGAAAAAGTTATAGAAATTAGTTTTTTGTTTAATTAAAATTATAGTTATGGCTTGAGGAATGGGGGGTTTAGTTAGTTGATGTTTGGTGGTTGTAGAGTTGTAATTGTTTTAATATTGCTTATTTTAAGGCTAGTGTTTGTTTAGCTGATAGAGAAAAAGGGAGAAAAATCCTGTGACAATGAGAACATAGTTTATTTTTTAATTGTAGGAATGCATGATTTCACTCTTGCCTGGCATCACCTTAGGTCTTGTTTATAATTTGGTATCTTATTGTCATAAAGAGTATGTCCTGGCCAGGCGTGACGGCTCACGCCTATAATCCCAGCACTTTGGGAGGCTGAGGCAGGCAAATTGCTTGAGCCAGGAGTTGGGAGAGCAGCCTTTGCAACAGCGTGAAACCCCGTCTCTACAAAAAATTAGCCAGGCGTGGTGGTATGCGCATGTAGTCCCAGCTACTCAGGAGGCTGAGGCAGAAGGATCACTTGAGCCCAGGAGGGAGAGGTTGCAGTGAGATTGCAGCCACTGCACTCCAGCCTGGGCAACACAGTGAGACCCTGTCTCAAAAAAAAAAAAAAAAAAAGGAGTCTGTTCTGTCAGTCTTATCATCTCTATTTGAACATTAATGCTGGTTAGTTGTGTCTAAACTGTGAAAGGGAGGGGGTGTAATGAGGCATACCTGACCTTGAGTCCCATTATGGCTGGGAACTCTATTTGTTAAAGGTTTTTCTGGGTCCCCTTGGCCAAGAGGGGATTTGTTTAGTTGGTTGGGGGGTCTTAGGATTTTATTTTTAGTTTACAGGTTCTATCTACCTCACCTACTAGGTTGTTCACGAAAGTGTGCACATATCTTATTTATTTCCAAATCCCTCTCCCAGTACACAGCCAGGTACAAATAGTGTTGTTTTCATTAGGAAAATGAAGAGCAGACTCACCCTCCTTCACTCGTTCAGTATTACAGATTTTCCTTTGCATTTCCCCTTGGCTTCTTACAATTAACCACCCATCAGGTCAGAGGCTCCCCACCACCCCGAGGTCCCCCGACACTGACCCAACTCTGCTCTCTATTCCCCGGCTGCCCCCTGCTTCAGCCTCTAGTGACTTCTCACCTTCACTGACACTCTCCCAACATCCCATCCTTCAGTCTGTTTCCTACTTGTTCCCAATCAACATTTCCAAAGAAGAGTATACAGCCTGCTGGGAAAGCTCTGGATTTTCCTACAACCTGCATCTGAAGTAATGCTATGCTAAGCCTGGTCTGCAGCCTGCTGTCACTTGGTCCATCGTTACCTGCCTATTTCACAATGAGATAAATACAGACACTGAGAGGAAGCTTCTGGCAACTCCAGCGTTTGCCATCGCTGTGACATCCCAGCACAGATTGGGAGGATTTGCTTGCTCAGGCAAGGTCAGGGCAGTTTGGGTGCCAAGGAGCTCTGTGGCCAGCCACACAAGGCACCCGTGGAACTGTGCCCAGTAGGACTGCGTGCCCCACAGCTTAAAAGAACAAAGCTCCTTCGCTGCAGATATCCTGATGGTCCCTGATCTGGTCCCCGCAGCCTGGCCTGCCCACTGCATCAGTTGATCCCAGACTCTCCCACCAGGGTCTGCTCACTATCCCTGGTCTTCTTCTAGCCTTTGCCAAGCTGTTGCCCCTCCCAATCCCTTTCTATGTCTGTGAACAGATTCTCTTTTCAGGACCCTCTTTCTTGAAGCCCACTTTTTAAAAAATGACCTCTCCCTCTTTTAACTTGCATATTTTCACCATTTTTTCCAGCCAAAATGCACCAAGCACATGCTGAGAATCAAAGTGCCAGGCAGTCACTGTGAATGCCTCTTGGATACCCTGCCCTCTGACTGTCATCCCCTTTCCTTTCTGGGTGATTGGCCCCTAAATGGAAGGCCACGTATTCTCCTTACATCCCAGCACCAGCACAGGGCTTATTCAAATTAGGTACACAGGAAGGTTTTATTATACACATTGGAAGGAGTTTTTCATCAATTGCTTTGCCAGCATTTGAACATCATTTGTTCTCTTTGGGGGAATTACACATTTCTCTTAAAATCCTATCCAGATTTTATTTTTTTAAAACAACCTCCCTTTTCCTGGATAGAACAGGTGTTGAATTACAAATGCTGAGCTCTTGCTCCAGGGCGACGGGAAGCAAGGGTTTCACTGGGCCGGTAGAGCCCTAAGTCAGCGAGCTGACCTTGGCAAGGACAGTGTAGTTCCCATACTCCAGGGTGTGGCTCGGGAGGATGAGGGTCTGTCTGAGAGTGTCGACAGCAGCAGGGAGGGAGACAGGGAGCCCTTCAGAGTCCATCAAGTTCCAGGTGTAAGACAGACCATGGGAAATATCACAGAAGACTGCAGCTTCAAACGTCACCCCCAGCCTCACAGGCTGAGACCTCCATATCTAAGTATCAAGAAAAGATGTCTCATTAAATGTCCATCACATCTAATGTACTGGTAACTTACTAGAAACTTAGTCTTAACTGCAGATCTCCAATTATTTGTTTGCATAATCACAAAATGGTATTCTTAGGGCTGGGCTTTAGATGACACCAGAATAAATACTACATCTATTTTATAGACAAAATAAAAGGTAAAAAAAAACCCAACTAAAATAATAAGTAAATATTTATATACTCATGAGAAGAAACTTCCTATGCATAAAACTAATGGAAAAATAGCAAAGATATCTGATATTTGATTACATAAAAAATTTAAGCTTCCAAATGTCAAAATATAAATGTTATTATGCTCCTGGTGTTTTGGTACCTATGTATATACATGTGTCATATATATACGTTTTAAATCAATCCATATAATAACAAAATCTTTTGCAGTGATACCACAACAGACGTTTGCTTTCCCTACATTTTTCTTCACTGAAATATCTCTTAAGACATTCTCCAGAAATCATGACATTTACCCTTAAATACTAAATATAATCTCTAAAAAAACTAAGGGAATTTTCCCTAACATAAACACAATTTTACTATCTCACCTTAAAAATTAACAATCATTTCTTAAATATAATCTAAACTTAGTTTATAATCAAATTTCCCTTGTCTCCAAAACATACCTTTGTGCAATTGTTTGATTTGAGATGCACAAAAGTTCCTTTGTAAAAAAAAAAAAAAAAAAAAAAAGGAGACGAGGGAGAAAAGTTTTCTTATCAACAAGAACTATGAGGTTTCCTAAACTATAGTTTGGTCAGGAAAATAATAATAAATGCTTATTCTTCCCTTAATTCCACCATTCGGAGTAAGAAAGTTGGAGCAGTAGTTACTTCTCCAGCAGGTGGCCCAATATTGTCTACTTGTGTCTGCCATGCTGTGGGAACAGCGGGAGAAGCTTCTCTTTCTCTTCAGCATAATTATTTTTAAAATATTAGCACTTGGCCGGGCGCATGGTGGGCATCAAGCCTGTCTAATCGCAGCACATTTGGGGGCGAGACGGCGCGGATGACAAGGTCAGGAGAGCGGAGACCATCCGTGGCTAACACGGTGAAACCCCCGTCCATACTAAAAAATACAAAAAAATTAAGCCGGTCGAGGTGGCGGGCGCCTGTGAGTCCAGCTACTCGGGAGGCTGAGGCAGGAGAATGGCTGAACCCGGAGGCTGGAAGCTTGCAGTGGAGTCTGAGATCCGCCACAGCACTCCAGGCCTGGGCGGCACCAGCGAGACTCCGTCTCAAAAAAAAAATAAATAAATAAATAAAAATAAATAAATAAATAAAATAAAGAAAATATTAGCATTATTCATTCAATTGTAGACGTTATCTTTTAGATGCTCCAAGTAGCCCATCTGAGACCTAGGGCACTCTCCTTGGCCTGGCTCTGGCAACCTTCTGATATGACCCTACTGGTCTTTGAAAGTGATGGGTTTGTTGCACTATTCTTTCTACTTTTCTTTACGCTTTAAAATTTCCATAACAAAGAATTTTCAATGTAAATAGTAGCTGATACAGATATAAAAAGCATATTTGCTCACTTTAATACGCGAATGAGGACAAGGTTATGGGGGAAAATATTACTGTCTGCACATTCACACCCCTTATCCTTCCCAGTCACTCTGTCTTTCTGAAACTCCTCCACACCACCTACTTTGGGCTGGATCCAGATTTCACCTCAAGCATGGAGGAGCAAGCCAGGCTAGGGGGCCTCAGGATGGAGTCTCTGCCTGGCCAGGGCGCCTCCACCCTGGGGCAGACGCTGAGTTCAGGGTCTCCCCCTGGAGGGCTTTTTTTTTTCTGAGGGTTCCATAAAAATTGGAAAGGGAAGGCCGGACGCGGTGACTCATGCCTGTTATCCCTGCACTTTGGGAGGCCGAGGCGGGTGGATCACGAGGTCAAGAGATGGAGATCGAGACCGTCCTGACTAACATGGTGAAACCCTGTCTCTACTAAAAATACAAAAAATTAGCTGGGCGTGGTGGCGGGTGCTTGTAGTCCCAACTACTTGGGAGGCTGCGGCAGGAGAACGGCGTGAACACAGGAGGCGGAGCTTGCAGTGAGCCGAGATCGCACTACTGCACTCCAGCCTGGGAGACAGAGTGAGACTCCATCTCAACAACAACAACAACAACAACAACAAAAATTCGGAAAGGGAAAAACCTGGAGGCAGCTGAGAAATGGGATTTTAAGAAATCTTGGTGCTCATTACAAATGAAAGTTTACAGGCTACCCTCTTTGGGTCCCCTCCCATTGTAAGGGAGCTCTGTTTTCACTCTATTAAATCTTGCAACTGCACTCTCCTCTGGTCCGTGTTTGTTCTGGCTTGAGCTGAGTTTTCACTCGCAGTCCATCACTGCAGTTTCCTGCCACCATGCGGTTTGCCGCCCTTGCAGATCTGCTGCTGACTTCCATCCCTCCAGATCTGGCAGGGTGTGGGCTGTGCTCCTGATCCATCGAGGCGCCCATTGCCTCTCCTGATTGGGCTAGAAGCTTGCCATTGTTCCTGCATGGCTAAGTGCCCGAGTTCGTGCTAATCGAGCTGAACACTAGTCACTGGGTTCCACAGTTCTCTTCTGTGACCCACGGCTTCTAATAGAGCTATAACACTCACCGCATGGCCCAAGATTCCATTCCTTGGAATCTGTGAGGCCAAGAACCCCCAGGTCAGAGAACACATGGCTTGCCACCATCTTGGAAGCGGGCCGCTGCCATCTTGGAAGTGGCCCCGTCACCATCTTGTGACCTCTGGGAGCAGGGATCGCTGGTAACATTTGGCGACCAGGAAGGAACCTCCAAAGCGGTAATATTGGACCACTTTCACTTGCTATTCTGCCCTATCCTTCCTTAGAATTGGAGGAAAATACCGGGCACCTATCAGCCAGTTAAAAACGATTAGCGCGGCTGCTGGACTTAAGACTCAGGTGTGAGGCTGCCTGGGGAAGGGCTTTCTAACAACCCCCAACCCTTCTGGGTTGGGAGCCTTCATCTGCCTAGAACCAGCTTTCGCTTTCAATTTTCCTGGGGAAGCTGAGGGCGGACTAGAGGCAGAAAGCTGTCATCCCAAACTCCCGGCATTAGCTGGTTGAGATCATGGCGCAGCCAGAAGTCTCTATTCAACAGTCGCCCATGCGTGCTCCCCTACCTTTCCTTCTCACTCATACCTCCTGGGTCCCGACCACGACTTTCTTGAAAGTGTAGCCCCAAAATTCTCCCTACCTCTGAATCTACTTCCTCTGATCCCTGCCTCCTAGGTACTAATGGTTCAGACTTTCATTTCCTCTAGCAAGTTGTATCTCCAAAGGGATCTAAGGAAGCTCTACGCTGCATCCTTAGGCATCTAGGCTATAAACCCAGGGAGTCTCGTCCCTGGTGCCCCTCCCGATTTAGGTATACAGCTCTCGACATGAGCAGTTATGTGGGACCCGTTCCCCACCACCCCTGCCAGGGCCCCAAGTTTGTAATGGTTAAGAGAAGGAGAGAGAGAGAGAGACAGAGAGGAGAGAGAGAGAGAGACAGGACAGAGAGAGAGAGAGGAGAAAGAGGGAGTCGAAGAGAGAAATAAAGAGAAAGAAATAGTAAAAAATAGTGTTCCCTATTCCTTTAAAAGCAAGGGTAAATTTAGAACCTGTAATTGATAATTGAAGGTCTTCTCCCGTGACCCTGTAACACTCCAATACTACCTTGTCGTCAGTGTAAACAAGGGCGTAGCCTGAAAACACTGAGACCACTGACAACCTGTAGTCTTCCTATCAAAAATCCTTAACCCAGTAACCCACGGATGGGCCAAATGCATTCAGTCGGTAGCGGCAACTGCTTTGCTAAAAGTAGAAAAATAACCTTTAGAGGAAACCTCATTGTGAGCACACCTCACTAGTTCAGAATTATTCTAAGTCAAAAAAAGCAAAAAGTAGCTTACTAACTCAAAAATCTTAAAGTATGGGGCTAGTCTGTTAGAAAAAAGTAATTTAACACTCACCACTGATAATTCCCTTAACCCAGCAGATTTCCTTACAGGGGATTTAAATTTTAATTACCATACAAAGGTCAGACCAGACCTAGCAGGAACTCCCTTCAGGACAGGAGGATAGACGGTTCCTCCCAGGTGATGAGAAAAAACCACAATGGGTATTCAGTAATTGATAGGAGACTCTTGTGGAAGCAGAGTTAGAAAAATTGCCTAATAATTGGTCTCTTAAAACTTGGGAGCTGTTTGCACTCAGCAAAGCCTTAAAGTACCTACAGAATCAAAAAAACTATCTCAATCCTGCCTCAAAAGGTTACCTACACCCTCTCTGAAATGAACTTGCATGAGAACTATTTATGGGAATGCATCTTGATGGGGCAGCTAGGTTGTTATGAGATACTCAGGAACCCAGCCCAGCTCTAGGATTCACCCCTGAGCACAGAGGCAATGTTGGGCACGCTGGTAAAGGACCATTAGGATCCAGCAGCCCAGACCCCTTTCTTTGTGGTCAAGAGAGGCGGGAAAAGGGGTGCAGGACTGCTACATCCGTGAGCGTAACTAATCTGATAAGCAGAGGTCCATGGGTGGTTACCCACCCTGGAAAGGAATAAGCATTAGGACCATAGAGGACGCTCTATGACTAATGCTCATTGGAAAATAACTAGGGGTTCTGGCATCCCTGTGTTCTTTTTTCAGATGGGAAATGTTCCCCCCAAGGCAAAAATGCCCCAAGATGTATTCTGGAGAAGTGGGACCAATTTAACCCTCAGATGCTAAGAAAGAAATGACTTATATTCTTCTGCAGTACCACCTGGCCACCATATCCTCTTCAAGGGGGAGAAACCCGGCCTCCTGAGGGGAGGATAAATTATAACACCATCTTACAGCTAGACCTCTTTTGTAGAAAAGGAGGCAAATGGAGTGAAGTGCCATATGTACAAACTTCCTTTTCATTAAGCGACAACTCGCAATTATGTAAAAAGTGTGATTTATGCCCTACGGAAAGCCGTCAGAGTCTACCTCCCTAACCCAGCATCCCCCCAACTCCTTCCCCAAATAATAAGGACCCTACTTCAACCCAAACGGTCCAAAAGGAGATAGACAAAGGGGTAAACAATGAACCAAAGAGTGCCAATATTCCCCGATTATGCCCCCTCCAAGCAGTGGGAGGAGGAAAATTTGGCCCAGCCAGAGAGCATGTACCTTTTTCTCTCTCAGACTTGAAGCAAATTAAAAACAGACCTAGGTAAATTCTCAGATAACCCTGATGGCTATATTGATGTTTTACAAAGGTTAGGACAATCCTTTGATCTGACATGGACAGATATAATGTTACTGCTAAATCAGACACTATCCCCAAATGAGAGAAGTGCTACCATAACTGCAGCCCGAGAGTTTGGCGATCTCTGGTATCTAAGTCAGGTCAATGATACGATAACAGAGGAAAGAACAATTCCCCACAGGCCAGCAGGCAGTTCCCAGTGTAGGCCCTCACTGGGACACAGAATCAGGACATGGAGATTGGTGCCGCAGACATTTGCTAACTTGTGTGCTAGAAGGACTAAGGAAAACTAGGAATAAGTCTATGAATTATTCAATGATATCCACTGTAACACAGGGAAAGGAAGAAAATCCTACTGCCTTTCTGGAGAGACTAAGGGAGGCATTGAGGAAGCATACCTCCCTGTCACCTGACTCTACTGAAGGTCAACTAATCTTAAAGGATAAGTTTATCACTCAGTCAGCTGCAGACATTAGAAAAAAAACTTTAAAAGTCTGCCTTAGGCCCGGAGCAAAACTTAGAAACCCTATCAAACTTGGCAACCTTGGTTTTTTGTAACAGAGAGCAGGAGGAGCAGGTGGAATGGGACAAACGGGATAAAAAAAGGCCACTGCTTTAGTCATGGCCCTCAGGCAAGCAGACTTTGGAGGCTCTGGAAAAGGGAAAAGCTGGGCAAATAGAATGCCTAATAGGGCTTGCTCCCAGTGCGGTCTACAAGGACACTTTAAAATGATTGTCCAAATAGAAATAAGCCGCCCCCTGGTCCATGTCCCTTATGTCAAGGGAATCACTGGAAGGCCTACTGCCCCAGGGGACGAAGGTCCTCTTGAGTCAGAAGCCACTAACCAGATGATCCAGCAGCAGGATTGAGGATGCCCAAGGCAAGTGCCAGCCTATGCCATCACCCTCACAGAGCCCCGGGTATGCTTGACTATTGAGGGCCAGGAAGTTAACTGTCTCCTGAACACTGGCACGGCCTTCTCAGTCTTACTCTCCTGTCCCAGACAACTGTCCTCCAGATCTGTTGCTATCGGAGGGGTCCTAGGACAGCCAGTCACTAGATACTTCTCCCAGACACTGAGCTGTGACTGGGGAACTAATTTACTCTTTTCACATGCTTTTCTAATTATGCCTGAAAGCCCCACTCCTTTGTTAGGGAGAGACATTCTAGCAAAAGCAGAGGCCATTATACACCTGAACATAGGAGAAGGAACACCCGTTTGTTGTCCCCTGCTTGAGGATCCTGAAGTCTGGGCAACAGAAGGACAATATGGATGAGCAAAGAATGCCTGTCCTGTTCAAGTTAAACTAAAGGATTCCACCTCCTTTTCCTACCAAAGGCGGTACCCTCTTAGACCCGAGGCCCAACAAGGAATCCAAAAGATTGTTAAGGACCTAAAAGCCCAAGGCCTAGTAAAACCACGCAATAGCCCCTTCAATACTCCAGTTTTAAGAGTACAGAAACCCAACGGACAGTGGAGGTTAGTGCAAGATCTTGGGATTATCAATGAGGCCATTGTCCCTCTATATCCAGCTGTATCCAACCCTTATACTCTGCTTTCCCAAATACCAGAGGAAGCAGAGTGGTTTACAGTCTTGAACCTTAAGGATGTCTTTTTCTGCATCCGTGTACATCTTGACTCCCAATTCTTGTTTGCTTTGAAGATCCTTTGAACCTAACGTCTCAACTCACCTGGACTGTTTTACCCCAAGGGTTCAGGGATAGCCCCCATCTGTTTGGCTAGGCATTAGCCAAGACTTGAGCCAGTTCTCACACCTGGACACTCTTGTCCTTCGGTACGTGGATGATTTACTTCTAGCCGCCCATTCAGAAACCTTGTGCCGTCAAGCCACCCAAGTGCTCTTAAATTTCCTCATCACCTGTGGCTACAAGGTTTCCAAACCAAAGGCTCAGCTCTGCTCACAGCAGGTTAAATACTTAGGGCTAAAATTATCCAAAGGCACCAGGGCCCTCAGTGAGGAACATATCCAGCCTATACTGGCTTATCCTCATCCCAAAACCCTAAAGCAACTAAGAGGGTTCCTTGGCGTAACAGGTTTCTGCTGAATATGGATTCCCACGTACGCAGAAATAGCCAGACCATTATATACACTAATTAAGGAAACTCAGAAAGCCAATACCCATTTAGTAAGATGGACACCTGAAGCAGAAGTGGCTTTCCAGGCCCTAAAGACGGCCCTAACCCAAGCCCCAGTGTTAAACTTGCCAACGGGGCAAGACTTTTCTTTATATGTCACAGAAAAAGACAAGAATAGCTCTAGGAGTCCTTACACAGGTCCGAGGGATGAGCTTGCAACCCATGGCATACCTGAGTAAGGAAACTGATGTAGTGGCAAAGGGTTGGCCTCATTGTTTATGGGTAGTGGCAGCAGTAGCAGTCTTAGTATCTGAAGCAGTTAAAATAATACAGGGAAGACATCTTACTGTGTGGAATCTCATGATGTGAACAGCATACTCAATGCTAAAGGAGACTTGTGACTGTCAGACAACCATGAGGAAAGTAACTAAAATCATAAATCCCCATGGCCCTCCCTTGTCATATTTTTCTCTTTCCTGTTCTCTTACCCCCTTTCACTCTCACTGCACCCCCTCCATGCCACTGTACAACCAGTAGCTCCCCTTACCAAGAGTTTTTATGGAGAATGCGGCTTCTTGGAAATATTGATGCCCCATTGTATAGGAGTTTAAGGGAAACCCCACCTTCACCACCCACACCCATATGCCCCGCAACTGCTATAACTCTGCAACTCTTTGCATGCATGCAAATACTCATTATTGGACAGGGAAAATGATTAATCCTAGTTGTTCTGGAGGACTTGGAGCCACTGTCTGTTGGACTTACTTCACCCATACCAGTATGTCTGATGGGGGTGGAGGTCAAGATCAGGCAAGAGAAAAACACATAAAGGAAGTAATCTCTCAACTGACCCTGGTACATAGTACCCCTAGATCCTACAAAGGACTAGATCTCTCAAAACTACATGAAACCCTCTGTACCCATACTCGCCTAGTAAGCCTATTTAATACCACCCTCACTGGGCTCCATGAGGTCTAGGCCCAAAACCTTACTAACTGTTGGATGTGCCTCCCCCTGCACTTTAGGCCATACATTTCAATCCCTGCACCTGAACAATGGAACAACTTCAGCACAGAAATAAACACCACTTCTGTTTTAATAGGACCTCTTGTTTCCAATCTGGAAACAACTCATACCTCAAACCTCACCTGCATAAAATTTAGCGATACTATAGACACAACCAACTCCCAATGCATCAGGTGGGTAACAACTCCCACACAAATAGTCAGCCTACCCTCAGGAATATTTTTTTTCTGTGGTACCTCAGCCTATCATTGTTTGAATGGCTCTTCAGAATATATGTGCTTCCTATCGTTCTTAGTGCCCCCTATGACCACTTACACTGAACAAGATTTATACAAATATGTCATAACCAAGCCCTGCAACAAAAAAAATACCCATTCTTCCTTTTGTTATCAGAGCAGGAGTGCTAGGCGGACTAGGTACTGGCATTGGCGGTATCACAACCTCTACTCAGTTCTACTACAAACTCTCTCAAGAACTAAATGGTAACATGGAATGGGTCGCCAACTCCCTGGTCACCTTGCAAGATCAACTTAACTCCCTAGCAGCAGTAGGCCTTCAAAATCAAAGAGCTTTAGACTTGCTAACTGCTGAAAGAGGGGGAACCTGTTTATTTTTAGGGGAAGAATGCTGTTATTCTGTTAATCAATCTGGAATCGTCACCAAGAAAGTTAAAGAAATTTGAGATTGAATACAACGTAGAGCAGAGGAGCTTCAAAACACTGGACCCTGGGGCCTCCTCAGCCAATGGATGCCCTAGATTCTCCCATTAGGACCTCTTGCAGCTGTAATATTGTTACTCCTCTTTGGACCCTGTATCTTTAACCTCCTTGTTAAGTTTGCCTCTTCCAGAATTGAAGCTGTAAAGCTATCAATTGTTCTTCAAATGGAGCCCCAGATGCAGTCCATGACTAAGATCTACTGTGGATCCCTGGACCAGCCTGCTAGCCCATGCTCCAATGTTAATAACATTGAAGGCACCCCTCCCAAGGAAATCTCAACTGAACAACCCCTACTATGCCCCAGTTCAGCAGGAAGGAGTTAGAGCGGTCGTCGGCCAGCCTCCCCAACAGCACTTGGGTTTTCCTGTTGAGAGGGGTAACAGAGAGACAGGACTAGCTGGATATCCTAGGCTGACTAAGAATCCCTAAGCCTAGCTGGGAAGGTGACTGCAACCACCTTTAAACATGGGGCTTGCAACTTAGCTCACACCTGACCAATCAGGTAGTAAAGAGAGTTCACTAAAGGTAAAGAAATAGCCAATCATCTATTGCCTGAGAGCACAGTGAGAGGGACAGTGATTGGGATATAAACCCAGGCATTTGAGCTGGCAAGGGCTACCTTCTTTGGGTCCCCTCCCTTTGTATGGGAGCTCTGTTTTCACTCTATTAAATCTTGCAACAGCAAAAAAAAAAAAAAAAAGAAAGTTTACTTTTGACATTATTTAAGTGACTTTAGTTATCATTAAAATTACTTTTCAATTACTTTTTATTGTTTCTATTCTGAATATGATATCACTCTAAGATTTGTCACAAAACTGTCCAGACTTATGTGGGTTATAGCAAATTTTAATACTAGGGTGCCAATTTTTAGCTCATTCATAATAATAAACATTAAAAAATATGAATGCCTAGTGAGAGTGAGAGTTGGTCCCTCAGTGCCAACACATGTGAGCTGCTACAAGAACATCTCTAGGCTTGTCAAGATTCCGGGAAAGGCATTGTGTCCTTCAATTCTATAACTTGTAGTAATTCCTGTGAAAAGGCCATACACTTGCAGAACAATGTACAGACAGTGTAATTGCCAAGTTATTTGTAGTGATAGAAAACTGGAAGCTTAGCCAGGCGCAGTGGCTCACCGCACATTGGGAGGGAGGCCAAGGCGGGCAGATTGCCTGAGGTCAGAAGTTCAAGACCAGACTGACCAACATGGCAAAACCCTGTCTCTACTAAAAATACAAAATTAGCCAGCTATGGTGGGGGGCACCTGTAATCCCAGCTACTTGAGAGGTTGAGGCAGGAGAATCGCTTGAACCCAGGAGGTGGAGGTTGCAGTGAGCTGAGATCATGCCATTGCACTCCAGCCTAGGCAACAAGAGCAAAACTCCATCTCAAATAATAATAATAATAGTAATAATAATAATAATAAGAAGAAAGAAAACTGGAAACAACAAATTGTCCAACCAGAGGACATTATAAAATGATGTATAATTCATATACATAAGATTTAACATTAGGACACCATTAAAATCATGTAATCAAAAGGCTGCTTAATAACAAAAGAAAATGCTCACACTGCAACCCAGGTTTGTGACAAACACACATACCACATATTAAAAGCCTTAGAAAAATACTGAAAATAAACACAGCAGACAAAAGTGGCTATTGCCTACTGCCTGGATTTCAGATGATTTCATTTTTTTTCCCTTATACTTTTGGAAAACATGTAAAATAAAAAATGACTGGGCAGGGTCCTTCAGGTCTATAATCCCAGAACTTTGGGAGGCCAAGGCAGGTGGGTCACTTGAGGCCAGGAGTTTGAGACCAGCCTGGCCAATATGGCGAAGCCCTGTCTCTACTGAAAATATAAAAATTAGCTAGGTATGGTGGTGCACACCTGTAATCCCAACTACTTGGGAGGCTGAGGCAGGAGAATCACTTGAAGCCAGGAGGCAGAGGTTATAGTGAGCCGAGATCATGCCACTGCATTCCAACCTGGGCAACAGAGTCCCCCCGCTTCCCACCAAAAGAAAAAGAAAAAATGAAATTATCAATATTGTTTTCTGTGTTTTGCAGATAAGAAAATAAAAATAAAAATGTTTTACAGATGAAAAACTCAAGAAAACCACTCTGTCCCATATCCTAACAGCAGAGTTAGGACAGGAGCCAGAGCTCTCCTGCCTGGAGTCTGTGCTTTTTTCCTGCTGTGCCTTTTGCTTTAGTCCCTTTGCTGTTTGGGTCCATCTCTCACACCCAGAGAACACGTTCCCCCAGCACGCAGACCTCCTCAACAGTGTAGGTGCTCACTGGTCTAAAGGTGGGCAGGGGTCTTGCTTGTGTGAGGGCCAGGACCCTCTCCAGAATGCCCTGGGCACTTGGTCTCCGCATGCTGATCTCCACCAGCACCCTCTGGGGGCTGACCTCTTGGGGTCAGATTCCATAGAAAGCATTTTAGCAAATGCAGCTCAGTCACGCATTTTAATTCCCATGCGTCATTTGAGCACCTTTGCTCTGAAAAGGAAATTTTGCTCTAAACCACAGGCCTCAAAGGAATTAAAGAAATAAAAAAGCAACCGTATTTTTTTCTAACCCAGAATAGGTGTTCAACAGATAACCGATCATGTCCTTTCATTTTGGTGTTATATAGATTCAAGTGTTTCATTCTCCTGAAAATGCTACAGTTCTTAGCACAATCCAAAAAAAAAAAAAAAGAAAGAGAGAAAGAAAAGAAAAAAGAAAAGAAAAGAAAAGAAAAGAAAAGAAAAGAAAAGAAAAGAAAAGAGCTCCTTAAAGTGAGCTGTGCTGAATGCCAGAGTAATGCAGGCGAATAAAGAACTTATTCACACGCCAGACCCCAGAAATGACGCTGTCTCCTCCTGTCCAGACTGGGGCAGCCCTCCCTCCCCCGAGGGCCCAGGTCACCCACTCTGAAGCCCTTATAGGCGCTCCTTTGTGTAAATTACAGCAGGATAAACTGGACAAAGCCTCGCTTCATTCCCCAAACTCACCACTCCAGTGGTCCCAACTCAGAGGGAGGCTGAAAAAAGGCTGCTGGAGGATTTCCCAGACTCTGAGCCTACCTGAACTTTCTCAGGCCCCATGTTCTTAACCAAGGGTGGCTGGCAGGGCTCGCACACGATGAAAAGTTGCTTTCTTAGGGTGGAGGCACTGACGTTATTGAAGGCAAGTACCTCCACTGTAAATTCTCCTTCCCTAGGAGGATAGAAAGCATGGAAAATAACAGATTTATGTTGATAAACGTCAGGCTTTCATTCTCTTCATACCCAGCCCTATCTGCAGAATTAAGTATTTGACAGCAAGTCATCCCAGTGAATAAGAACAGAAGAGGCAAATGTCACAAGACTGATTTCCACAGAGGTCTTTCATCAACTAACTAACAGACTGGCTCCCCAACTTGCCTGGGCCAGGCCAAGGACCAAACTCCTAGACTGATGTCACATGCTATATTCATCCAGGTGAGGGGCGTGTGGCTTCCTTCTTTGGGCAACCGTCCCCACAGCCATGACCTGGCCCCCTCTTGACAACAGAGCAGATCTATATATTTTCCCTGTGTGATGGGTACCCCAACCCACAACTAGGGGGTCTCTGGGGATGGTCTTCCTGTTCTATTTCTGCTCCATGGATCTGGTTTCCTGACCAATTTCTTAGAGTCCTACAAACTCAGGAAGGACAGGATAGATCCATGGCTTGTCTCCGGGGAAGGGGAGCGGGTCATAGCTGTGGAGGGATTCAGAACAGTTGGAGGTGAGAGCTGGGTAGCTCCTGACCCAGCAGGTGGTGCTTTACTAAGGAAATACGTGGTTATTTTGCAAACGTTGCAACATGGATAATTACTTAAGACTTCTGAATTTGAAACAGAAAAATATTCCCATCAGAAGACCGCAAATTTGAGTTTGCAAGGACCAAAATATCACTTGCCATCCTGGAGCTCCAGCAAGAAAGGTAGGGCCTACTGATAAGAATGAAGACTGGATGATTGTCTCAGGTTGTCAGAGAGCCCAGGGCACACTCTAGAGATGACAGTGGAGGCACCGAATAAACCATGTCACTTCCACAGGGCACAAAAGGGCTCCTGGAGCTACCGAGTACATCGCAAGGTACCTAGGCCACCATGTGCTCCACGGAGGATGCACCAGTCTACAAGCCACTGCTACTCAATGCTTTCCTCATGTGAAAATCTATTTCTGATGAAAAAGTCCTGAATCCATAGTTAGTGATGGGGCCATTCAGTCCCCACCAAAGGGTGGAGAGGCTGCAGTGTGGGTTCTCGTGGAAATCCTGCATTGGAGGAAGTTTGCAATCTTTCCCTGATGCCACTGGCTACATGAACCTAATTTTCTAGATACTTCTGCACACTTTGATATTTCCCTGTAGCAGCATAAAATTTGAATGCCAGCCTGAGGCTCAGCCTTGGCCATGTATGTCTCCCCACTGAAAGGATTCGACCCACTTGGGTCCTAGAACTCACTCACCCTAGAGGCTCGGTTGGGAATGAGTGATCCAGCCAGTCTGCACCTTACCATAGCTCCATGATGCTTTGTCCCAGGTACACAGTGGGCACTCAGTAAATGCAGAGTTAAAGGACAGAGTTCATGCTCTTCCATATGACATCAAGGCCCTTCACAATCTGCCAACCTACACTCATCTCACCGATCTATATATGTCCTGCCAATCACTCCAAACATCTCCTGTTGACACCTCACCTAGCACCTTTGCCCAGGCTCTCGTCTCTGTTTGGGATCCTCTCTCCCATTTCCCTTTGTCAAGCTCCTACTCAAGGTATCACTTTCAGTGAGCCATTTCCACCACATCACAGGCCTCCTTTGCAGCCACAGCCCCTGTGCTGAAAGCATCTCTTTCCTCTTTGTCTTTCCCCTGGACTAGGAGCTCCTTGAGAGACATGGACAGGTCTTATTTGTCTCTGTGTAATCATCTGTCACCTATGCTGACTGACAGGCAGGTCTCTATGTGGAACCCAACAGCTGATGCCTTAAGACTCTGATTCCCGCGCTGTCTATAGAGAGCACTCTGCTGCCTTGCAGTGGCTCACCTACTGTAGACGTGGCTGCTGGAGCTGCTCCCCAGGCGGATGGTGCCATCCCCAAAGTCCCACAGGTAGGCAACATCGGTGCCGAAGTTGATCCGGCACTCAAAGGCCACACTGGCATTTACCAGAGCTGAGGAGGGGGACATGAGCCGATTGGCCACAATTTTCTTCTGCACCTTGATGACGTGGGGCTCAGAGACCACACTGCTGATCCTGTTGGAAGCCTTAACCATCACACGATACCTGCAGGATGGGGAAAGGAAGGCAGGGAAGGCAGATGGCAAGACAAGAACAGGGTCAGATCCAGAGAAACCATCTGCCATACTTCAAGAGGAAGGCGGGGGAGGGGGAAAGCAGCATTTAATTTGTAAGAACTACCAAAGTATCCAGTGATTTTCATCTTATTGAGGAGAAAGGGGTTGATATTTTTGACTATCCCCTCTTTATTATTTAATTCATTTCTCAAAGCAGTAGGGGTAAGCATCATTGCCCTTTCTTAGATGAGGAATTTCTTAGGTCATATGGGTGGCTGAGATAGAATTCAAACCTAGGACTGTCTGCTTCAAAGCCCTACACCGTTTCCCTTAGTTCAAGCTGAAGAGAAATGAACTAAATCTTCCCCTAAATCTTAGGTTGAGTTTGCTTCACAGAAGGACCGAGTCGCCTATTGTAATACAAATGCAACAGCCATAAGATGCCTTCAGTAGCGGCATGGTGATCTGCAGACTGAGTATAGGCTGCGGTACAAACAGTTACTCAGCAGGACTGCTACTTTTACTGACCATTGGGGGATGCTGAGTCTTTTTTTAATGCTTCTTAAAGTTGTCCTCACTGGCGGATCCTCTCCAAAATACCACTCAAATTCCAGGGGTATTGTTTCCTTGGTAATAGCTGTAAATGTAATGTCTGTGTCTGTGGCAAACACAGTTCCATTTGTGTAGACAGACACAGCTGTGGCAAAAGAAAGGAAGGCATAGCTATGTCAACATAGGAGGGCTGGAATCTCCAGAGAAACTAGTACCTCTACTTTCCCACTTGGTCACGGGCTTGAGTGATGGTGAGGAAGCTCTGATACACATGCAGGTTGGAGGCAAGGATGCAGCTATGGGCACACGGTAGGCAGTGCTGGCCCTGGTTCAAAGGCCCCAAAGTGCTTGCACAGGAGGAGCTCCTAAGGCCATAGGGCCAAGTCCTTTTGGGAGTCTGCTAGAAAGGGTGTGGCACATGGAGCTGGCAGATAATAGTCCTGATAACCCACCTTCCCATTCCTTCAGATGGGAGCCTTAATGCCTGTGGTTTCACAAAAGTCCCAGAACAAACAGCAGGTGAACAAAGAACCTGTCCAAGGACAAATGGGGCTCTCAGGCAGAGCTGATAACAAAACCTGGTGCTGCCTACAGCTTTCCTAATCCCAGCTGACTGCGCGAGGGAGGTTTTTGTTAAGCGAGGGAGGTTTTTGTTAAATCTGGAATTAAAACAAAGACATACACTGCATCCTATACCAGACAGTCATGCTGTGCCAAGCCTGGCTGTCACCCACTTGAGTCTGAGAAATAAAGGACACGTTATATGAAGGAATAGGTGGAAAATGATGTACAACAACAGTGCCTAAAATGAGAAAAAAAAAAGGAGATAAGAGAAAAAGTCTTAAAATTCACTTTTATCATGCAACACAGTCAGTATTTTCATTTTAACTTTCCCTCTTTGAATCTCAATAAATTTCAAAATTCTAAGCGTGTGCTCTGAAATCAGACACACCTGGGAAACATAATCACAGAATTTCTGTCATTAAAATTTTCTTTGTATATTTTCTCTATTTGAGACCTCCCTACATGGTATTAAATATGTTAATTCCTTTGAAATATGTCAATTACTTTGACAGATGGCCTTGTTTTCAAAGTATTTCTCAATGTGTACACTAAGTAGTCTTCACAGGAGTTCTTAAATAGAGGTCTAAAGATAAGCCTCATGTATTTAAGTCCTATAAGATGTAAGATTGTGCATATATGTATATATACATATACACACACCATACACATATCACACAAATAGCATATACACACATACATACCATATACACACCATACACAGCATATGCACCATACACATACACACCACATGTACACACATACCACAGATACCCCCCTACATACATACCACACATGCATGTACATATGTATGGGCATACATACGGAGGTGGATACCAAACACTGAATCAGACTCTGAAAGAGTACGGTGATGTCTAGGAAGATTTAAAGCAACTCATTTATCATAAAAGGATATTAAGAAAGGAGGGTTATTTGGCCGGGCATGGTGGCTCACGCCTGTAATCCCAGCACTTTGGGAGGCCAAGGCGGTCAGATCACAAGGTCAGGAGATCAAAACCGTCCTGGCTAACATGGTGAAACCCCGTCTCTACTAAAAATACAAAAAATCAGCCGGGCATGGTGGCGGGCAGCTGTAGTCCCAGCTACTTGGGAGGCTGAGGCAGGAGAATGGCATGAACCCAGGAGGCGGAGCTCGCAGTGAGCCGAGATCATGCCACTGCACTCCAGCCTGGGCGACAGAGCAAGACTCTGTCTCAAAAAAAAAAAGAAAAAAAAAAGGAGAAAGGAGGGTTATTTATTATTACTACTGTTCTTCTCTTTATAAAGAGAAAATATTTGTTTATAACAGAGATAAAGTGGAATGAATATTCTATCAATGCATCAGTTTTCGAAAAATAAATATATGACTAAAAATAGATATGATAAATATCACATGATCTCATTAACTATGTCTGAAAATTAATTCTGAGCTCAATCTGATAATCAAAAGTGTTAAAGAAAAAGATACAGTTTACAGATTTGCACAAGAATACCCTATTATGAATCTGTAGGGCTGGATGCAACTTGGACCTTCCTATTCTAAATCCTGGCAGGGAACCACTGGAGATTTACAAGAATTGTGCTCTTGCACTGGCTAGACGTGCTGCTTATTTATTCAGGGTTAGATAAGACAAGTCAGTATGAATGACCGACTGGCTAGTTAGGGTATGAAAACAGGTTAAAAAAATCCTTCCATATGTATGTCATAACTTCTTGGATGGAGAGTTTCTCACTAGTCTGATTGTAAACAGGTACAGCCACCGTGTGGAACAGCTGGAAATAATTCTTACATGGATGAGTTCACTGGGACTCATCCCTCCATTGGATCTCCCTTTCTCCTGTTTCTGAGAAATATGACCCCATCATTCCATCCACGTAGGCTGCACTTTGGGAGTGCCACTGGCTGGCTCCCCATTTGCTCTGTTATAAAGTGTAGGGACTCTTTTCTCTATAGCAATTGGCTGGAGTTCCCCATTTCCACCCCCACTGGCCTTAGAGCTTCCGGCCCCTCCCTCTACAAAACTGACATGAAGGGAATACCTCCCTTACAGGTAGCTGTGCAGATAAAGTAGGGTGACACGAGTGAGGTATTAGCACTGGATAAGGTGGAACGGATATTTTGTCTTTCATCAATGCATCAGTGTGCACCTGGCACACTCAGAAAGCACTGGATTCTTTCTCAGTTCTGTGTTTAGCTCAAGGCCATGCTGTCTGACCAAAATGTCCCTCTAGCCCGTGCTGCAAGGCTCATCATGCCTGCCAGCTCCCACTTCAGATATACCCTGTCCCCACAGTTAGATAAAGTTTCTGTCTCCTAAAGTCTCCCAGCCCCTTAGCCATGTTCCTTCCTAAGCATTTTTAATATCCTGTCTCATCCTGCTCCTATGCATATCTTAATGTTTTCACTAAGATAATAGATTCCTTGAGATGAAGACTTTGTATGACTTTATCTTCATGTTCCCCTAGAACACAGTATTCTGCAAGACATGTTTTCTGAATTAGGGAAGAATGAATGAAGGATGTTGTATCGAATTTAGAACTGCTATAACTTGAACAATATAAGTAAAGCAGAGACGCCCTGCTTCATTTATAACTGAGGGGTGCTTGCTCAGACTCCAGATATAGGTCTTACTTTTCTGATTCACTTGGGAGTCAGTAAAGACAAGCACTTCATCCTCATGGACACTGCTGGAGTTCATGAACGCAGACACGGCCTCACGGCCAATCTCCACATAATAAGGCCCAAGCTCCACTTTGATTCCATGAAACTCATTATAAATAACAGCCTTGAGCATATAGACTCCTTCTGGAAAAATAAGAAAGAATGGACATTTGATGAATTTTTAATAACAGGCATAACAGTTAACATTTGCAGAATGGTCATAATGGGGTGACTAATGGGGAACTGATACAGGAAAGGTGATTTTTCTTATCTCTTATAGCAGCAGGATCATTTCATGGGCATGTGACCCATACAGTTGCACAGAGCCCCACAAGCAATGGAGCTATGTGAGTGATTTAATGCTCTTTTATCTTGAAATTCTTCATAATTATTTTCAGCAAGGGGTCTTGCATTTTCATTTTCCCCTGGGCCTTGAGAATTATGTTTCCAATCCTGTGCAGTAGGAAATATTCATAAGGATGAAAATAGATATTGGTTATCCCACAGCTAGACAAATAATACTTAAACAGCCAAATGGGAATATATCAAATAACTATGATGGTGGATGACAAAAATGGCCCCAAACCCTTACCCGTTTTCACACACTTACAATATAACTGTAATATGACTCTGTGGTTCCTCTCATTAAATGGTGAAGCCTATAGCTTCACCCCTCAAATCAGTGCTAATCATGTGGCCAATGGATTTTCAAAGTGCTTGCACATTGGGGCTTGCCCTCTCTTTCTTGTCTTGGGACCTCTGTTATTGTCATTGGGACCCTGTCATTGCCATGTGAATAGCCTGACCTAGTCTGCTGAAGGATGAGAGACACATGACTGAGTCCCCCCATGGCCCCAGCCGAGGGTCAGTCACCTCCAGGAGAAGAGCCACCTGGCTGATTGGCAGCTGGTTGCAGACCTATGAGTGAGCCCCTCTAAGACCAGCTCAGACCTGAAGAACTCCCAGCAGAACTGGGAGCCGAATACAGGATTGTGTTTTAAGGCACTAAGTTTAGGGTGGCTTGTTAACACAGCAATAGACTACTGATACAATTCCACTGAACTGGAAAGATATTAGTAATTCTCTAATCTCAACTCCCTATACAATATCCTTAAACTGTACATTTGATCATGTCATTCCCCAGCTTGGAAAATGTTAAGTGATTTCTAATGTGTCACAGGAGCAAATTTGTAGCTGAGCCCTTCCCCCTCAGCTGAGCTGGTCCCAATCACTCATCCTTGACTCCACCAGGCCCACACCTGACTCATCAGCCACACAGAACCAGCCTCCACTGCTCATATGGCCAGTCTCCACCACAAAGATGCCCCTATGCATGGTCTTCTCTCAGTTTACAACATCCTGCTTTGTGCCTCCATCTGAGCAACTTGCACCTACCATGAGCCTCTTTGAATGACCCAGGCAGAATCACTGGCTTCACCTGGCATCTGACCACAGAACGTGGGCTGGGCTTCCCTCGCAGACTCACTACATTCTCTGTCTTTCTTGTCCCCAAACCTCATCACAGAACACTTAGGACATACACAATATATGTTTATCAAAGGACCAATCAAGTTTACAGAATGGAATGCTGAAGCTCGAAAGGTTAAACAATGTGCTCTAGGCCTAGAGTATGCAATGCTTTCTTAGGAATTAAGATAGTCATTTCTCTCTTCACTTGCTGCATCCAAATTATATGGAATAATATGTGGATCTACTAGCAGCATAATAAGAAGAAAAAAGGGAATGATTTTAAAAAGTAAAAGTCTATCTCCAGGGAAGAATAGTGAACATGGTAGCATGCAGGAGGATTTGGGAATATACTGTGATAAGCAGAGGCCAGAGAGAAGGGTATCCTACTTTAAGCACAACTCAGATTAACATGTAAGAGAAACAGGTACACTTTCCCAAATTGTATTTTCATCTTGGAAGCTATATCTCAGATGTTGAGACACCATTCATAACTTTATTCCAATTTTCTCACAATACTGCTTCTCATAACTGTGTCCAAAATAACTTTGCACATGAATTTTATGACAAGTAGAAAGTGAAATAGACATCCATGCAGGTCATCCCATTCACAGGAACCAGAACTTAACTAAGAGTGTGTTATGTGTTGTTGCATGTCAAAAGGCAGATTTCACGACCACAAGTTGGAAAAGGCAGTTTATGTAATAGTTAAGAATGCACTCCATGGACTCAGAGGAATTTGGCATTGGAAATCTTTGTGACCAAATGTTAGGCATACATCTTACATCTTTCTTTCTTTCTTTTTTTTTTTTTTTGAGACGGAGTCTCGCTCTGTCACCCAGGCTAAAGTGCAGTGGCGTGATGTCAGCTCACTGCAAGCTCCGCCTCCTGGGTTCATGCCATTCTCCTGCCTCAGCCTCCTGAGTAGCTGGGACTACAGGTGCCTTCCACCATGCCTAGCTAATTTCATGTTTGTATTTTTAGTAGAGACGGGGTTTCACTGTGTTAGCCAGGATGGTCTTGATCTCCTGACTTTGTGATCCACCCGCCTTGGCCTCCCAAAGTGCTAGGATTACAGGCATGAGCCACCACGCCCAGCCAGGCATATCTTACTTTCAAGTTGACTTTTTTTGAGATGGATTTTCACTCTGTCACCCAGGCTGGAGTGCAGTGGCATGATCTCAGCTCACTGTGACCTCCACCTCCCAAGTTCAAGCGATTCTCCTGCCTCACCTTCCCAAGTAGCTCAGATTAAAGGTGTCCACCACCATGCCTAGTTGATTATTATTATTATTATTTTGTATTTTTAGTAGAGACAGGATTTCACCATGTTGGCCAAGCTGGTCTCGAACTCCTGACCTCAGGTGATCCACCTCAGCCTCCCAAAGTGCTGGGATTACAGGCATGAACCATTGTGCCTAGCTTCAAGTTGACTTTAGACTTAACCCCTGATAGAAGATGTAATACTGATATAGTTTGGGTGTTTACCTCTCCCTAGTCTCATGTGTCGAATTGTAATACCCCAAGCTGGAGGTAGAGCTTGGTGGGAGGTGACTGGATGAAGGGAGTGGATTTCTCATGAATGGTTTAGTACCATCCTTTGGTACTGTCCTTGCGACAGTGAGTGACTTCTCTTGAGATCTGGCTGTTTAAAAGTGTGTGGCATCTCACGCTCTCTCTCTCATTCCTGCTTTCACTGTGGCCTCCCCAGAAGCTGAGCAAATGTCGGCACCACGCTTCCTGTAAAGCCTGCAGAACCGTGAGCCAATTAAGCTTCTTTTCTTTACAAATTACCCAGTTTGAAGTACTTCTTTATAGCAATTGGAGAATGGCCTAATACAAATACCAACTCCTTACTTCATTCATAAAGCAACAAAAGAAACCAATGAATATGTATCAAAGTTGCAGATGCTTAAAATTATTATAATAGAGCAAGTCCTGATGTGAAATAGAGATATAGTTAGCCTTCCACTTAACCTTCTAGGAGTTAATCCAAAAACAAAAAAGAAAACAGTGAATAAAATAAAACTCTTTCTCTTTTTGTTTAGTGAAACTAAGAGGTAGCTAGCATGTTCAGAATACAAAATAGATGCAAAAACTGCTAAAAGCGGCAAATATCAAGCATGTATGAGCAGGAACCATACTGAAGTAAGAAAATAGAAAACGTCCTAAAGTGAGAACTCAGTTGCCAAAGGGCTCCGTGGCTGTGAATATCAACACACATACATGTGTGTACGCAACACACACACAGACACACACACTCCACCTGCAGTTAGTTCAGAAAAAATGCAACTCTTTAAATTATGAGTAATGCTGGAAGAAAAAAAAAAAAAAAAAAAGAAAGGAAGAAAGGAAGGAAGACAGGAAAGAAGAAGGGAGGGAAGGATAAAGGGAGAAAATACCATTCGGCACATACAAGATACTACAAGAGTCAAGAGGGGAAATTCCAAATACTCATAGTAGATTAAGATAATTTATCAGAAAAACACTGTACACAAGAAGAGGATTGAACAACTTGAGGAATCATTATCTTCTGAGATGCAAGACCAGAGAGCAGAAATGAAGGAAACAAAGTCAACATTTCAGAGTATAATGGAGAATGGAAAGTGCGGAACACAAAAGAAGGCATGCAGAGGAAAATATAAGGAGAGCGGGCTAGATGAAAAAGGAAAACCAAAAAAGATTTGAAAAGACAAAAGAGAACTAATAGATATATGCCAGTCTCCCAAAAAGAAAGCTGACATATTGGAATAGAAACAATGTAAAGATCTAATTCAAGAAATCTTTCCTGAAACAAAGGACACATTAAAAGGTACACCATGTGCTGAAGAAAGGTGACCCAGAGTGGCCAGCACTTAGACACGTCCTGGCAAAGCTCCTGGAGTTGCAAATAAAGAAAGAATTACCGGCTGGGCGTGGTGGCTCACAACTGTGATCCTAGCACTTTGGAAGGCCGAGGTGCGTGGATCACTTGAGGTCAGGAGTTTGAGCCCAGCCTGGCCAACATGGTGAAATGCCATCTCTTCTAAAAATACAAAATTCAGTCAGGCGTGGTAGTGTATGCCTGTAATCCTAGCTACTTGAGAGGCTGAGGCATGAGAATCGCTTGAACCCAGGAGGTTTCAGTGAGCCAAGATCGTGCCACTGTACTCCAGCCTGGGCAACAGAGTGAGACTGTGTCTCAAAAAGAAAAGAAAAGAAAAGAATTCTCTTGACAATCACAGAAAAACGTTAATCGTTGTGGGCGGAAAAGAAGGCTGACCTTGGAATCACCACAAATAAGAAAGACAGAATGGAGAATTTCAGGGAGGCTTCTTCAGACACAGAGTGTTGGGGCCACCAGCTGAATTTCTGATTCAGCAGGTCTGCAGTGGGCCTGAGAGTCTGTATTCTAAGCCAGTCTCAGGTGGTCATGATGCTGCTGGGCCACAGTTGGAGAACCACGGTTACAGGAGAGAACAGAATGGAAAGATAACCAGATTCCCCAGGAAAAGAACATGTGTCCAAGGAGTCCAGAGTCAGCACACTGTCATTCCAATATAATGGCTGCAACAGTTTTGAATATGTGGGAACTTAGAGGAAGCTTATTCCATGAATCTTCCTACAAAATCTACAAGAGGGCAAACTTCAGACAACCAAAGAGGAACACTATGCCAAATAAAAGCCGAGCAAGAACTGAACCAGAAGTAAGACTAATGTGGGGAAGCAGGCTAATATGGTTTGGATCTGTGCCCACACCAAATCTCATGTCAAATTGCATTCCCCAGTATTGAAAGTTGGGCCGGCCGGGCGCGGTGGCTCAAGCCTGTAATCCCAGCACTTTGGGAGGCCGAGATGGGTGGATCACAAGGTCAGGAGATCGAGACCATCCTGGCTAACATGGTGAAACCCCGTCTCTACTAAAAAAATACAAAAAACTAGCCGGGTGAGGTGGCGGGCACCTGTAGTCCCAGCTACTCGGGAGGCGGGGACAGGAGAATGGCGTGAACCTGGGAGGCGGAGCTTGCAGTGAGCTGAGATCCGGCCACTGCACTCCAGCCTGGGCGACAGAGCGAGACTTTGTATCTAAATAAATAAATAAATAAAATGATACAAAAAAAAAAAAAGAAAGTTGGGCCTTCAGCATTGGCAGTGAGGAGGTGGGAGGTGATTGGATGATGGTGGCAGATTTCTCATAAATGGTTTAGTGTCACCCCCAATCCCTGCCACTTGGTACTGTCCTCATGATAGTGAGTGAGTTCTCATGAGATCTGGTCTTTTAAAAGTGTGTGGCACCTCTCTCCTCTCTTGCTCTTACTCCGGCTATGTAATGTGTGTGTTCCCCATTAGCTTTCTGCCGTGACTGTAAGTTTCCTGAGGCTTCCCCAGAAGCTGAGCAGATGCCCACATCAATGCTTCCTATACAGTCTGCAGAACTGTGAGCCAATTAAATCTCTTTTCTTTATAAATTATCCGGTGTCAGGTATTTCTTTATAGCAATGCAAGAACAAACTAATACATAGGTGGTAGGAAAAAAGGGTAAATATTTCATGTTCTGACAATGTAGAAATCATACAATAAACCAAATTTGGGCAAGGGAAGAGAAGAAGAGGTGGGAGCTGTGGAATAATGCAGATTGTCTCATAAGTAACTGCTGGAAATCAAAAGACATGAAGATTCAACAAAGCAACTAAGAAAGGTGAAAGCATATATAAGCAACTAAGAAAGGTGAAAGCATATATAAGAGAAAAAAATGACTAAAACTGGTGATAAAGAAGAGAGGGGAAGAGGAAGGTGAGGAATATGCTAATTTCATAATTGCTAATGGTAGCTAATGAATGAATATAAAGAAACAAGGGATAAAGACATTTTATAAATAAAAGGGGTCAACGAAAACAAGGCACAAACCTTTCAAGTATCAGAAGGCTAACTCAGATGAACATACAAAAGAAAGAAAAGACTATTTAATGAAATGTATTTTAAAATGTACACAGAACCCATAATGTAAAATATGACAAACACCTGTCATTTCAATAAAGACAAAATCACTAAACTCACATATCTCAAATAAGAATGATCAGAATGATTCACACAGCAAAACCAAGTCCATTGTAGAGAAACATCTAGGACAGTGATTCCAAAAGGTGGCAAATGAAAGAATCTCCCAAATTGCGAGAGGCTGTGTGATGAGGTGGGAGTGATGCCCATGCTGCAGGGGCCTCCATAGGCAAGGCAGGGCAGAAGACACAAAGGAAGAGGCTTGGGACACCTGGGTTGTTCAAGGAATTGGGATTTCCAGTGAAAAGGGTAAAACGGGGGTTATGTTTTCCTACTCAGGACAGAGGGCCAGCCATGTGGGAGGATCACCCAGAACCCTGATCCTCAACCTCATCTTATCCAATGTTTGCCTCTCTCTTTCCCTCCCTCTCCATCTGTTTTCCTTTCTCTCCCCTTCCTCCCTCTTTCTCTCTCTGTTTTCTTCCCGCCAACATCTCCTCTCCCTCATCAGCCTTTCCCACTGGAGGGTGGGGTGTGGTTATGAGGACCACAGAAGAGGGTGAGCAAAGGGGCTCAGCAGATAGCAGATACCTGGAGCCAGCTCACGCTCACTGTATAGGAGGGACACGGGGCTGCAACTCCCTGTAACCTCCTGAGCAGCCACAGATTTTTATTCCTAACACTGACCACATTTTAAGCCATAAAGACAACATCAGGACTGAAAAAAAAGTTAAAAGAGCAGAGAATAGATTTGCTTATCATGCTACATTAAAACTAGAAATTAATAATGAAAGCAGTGCACAAAGAGGCCACATGGCATGTGAAAAATTTAAATGTAAATAATAACTAATTTAGCATCTGAGAAAGGAAAGAAGCTTTTATCTGAGGAATGCAAACCTCCTCTAAATGATCAGTCCCCAGAGGCGCGTGGGAATGAGACAGCAATCACATACCACTTCCCTCCTTGGGCTAAGGAATCTTGCCTTGAAACTGCTAGCTATCCCATGAGTGGCTATAAATTAACCTAACAATGCCACACACAGGACACCACAGCCCATACAGTGTATAGCCAATCACTAATCAATGTCATCTCTGTAAACCAATGAAAATTCCTGACAAACAGCTTTATATCAGCCCACTCCTTGTGGTGTCTTTTTGCTTTTAAAAACATACTTGTGACAAAGGCAGAAATAAGCTCATATCCAAGGTTACTGGGGTCTGAGTCTTCCTGGCAGCTGTTTTCACTTTGGCACAAGTAAACTTTTAAAGTCATGTTTTTTGTCTCTGCTTCTTTGTAGGTGGAAATGTCCAACTGAAAATGTAAAAGAAGAAAAAAAATACTATAAAAGCAAAAAGAGGAAAATAAAGATAAAAGCGGAAATTAATAAACTAGGGGAAAATGTGGAATAAACAAAATCTAGTTAAGAAACTAAGAAAGTTAGCTCTTTAAATAAACTAATGAAAATTTACCCAACCAATTAAGGAAAGAAAAGAAATGAAACAAAATAAAATAAAACGATAGAAGAAAATACAGATACCAATTAAAATAAAAGAATTATAAGAGCCTATTTTGCTCACCTCTATGCAAATAAATGTTAAAACCTGGATTAAATAGATAATTATACAAGAAAAAATAACTTGAAAGAACTAACTAGTGGAGAAACGGAAATTCTTAACAGATGAATTTCCATAGAAGAAATAGAGGAAGGTGTCAATGAGCTACTCCAACGGCAGTAAAAAGAAAGTACCAGTCCCAGAGGGTTAAAAAGGAAATTCTCCAAAGTAGAATACATATTTCCGATGCTATTCAAACTGTTTCAGGACAAATAAAAGACAAAGAAAACTTTCACACAGCACTGATATCAAAGACCAAAACTATTGCACAAAAATCAACGACTAGAAATTGCTCTGCACCAGTCATTTGAAGGTGATCCAGTACCTATCTACCTACCTGTCGTTGAGGAGAAAAGCTGTAATGAGGCAACAGGAAAATTGGACTACTTTTCAAATGCATTCGCAAATGCCTTTAAGGATTTTGGCATTTAGAATAATAGGTCTTGCTGTTACCTTCTGAGTTCTTTCTAGGGTTGACCTATTCATTAATTGGAACTTGGGTTCTAAGATTTAGGTGTCTTAGTCCACTTTTTATAAATAAATAAATGATGGGGGGATCACAGTGGACGGGAGAAAGGATTAGATTGCAGCTCCAACTTGGATGGACAGAGGAGTGTGTGGAGGCTCACATAGTGAATTTTTGCTCCAGAATGACTGCAGGAATAAATCAGGAAAGCTGAGAGGACCCACAGACTCCCTGAAATAAGTGGATTGCTCCTGCAGGACCCAGGAGACACCCCAAATACTGTGCTGGTATACATGACTGAGAGACTCACAAATGGTTCACATCACAGTACTCTGTGCAGACAACCCCAGTACCAGCCTGGAACCTGGTAGACTGGCTGGGTGGCTAGATCCAGAAGAGCCATAATTACTACAGCTCAGTTCTCAGGAAGCCACATCCATAGGAAAAGGGGAGAGTACTACATCAAGGGAACACCCCATAGGACAAAAGAATCTGAACAACAGCCTTCAGCCCTAGACCTTCCCTCTGACAGAGCCTACCCAAATGAGAAGGAACTAGAAAACCAACTCTGGTAATAGGACAAAACAAGGTTCTTTAACACCTCCAAAAAATCACACTAGCTGACCAGCAAGGAACTCAAATCAAGAAGAAATCCCCAATTTACCTTAAAAGAATACAGGAGGTTAGTTATTATCAGGGAGGCACCAGAGAAAGGCAAAGCTCAGTGTAAGGAAATCCAAAAAATGATACAAGAAGGGAGAAATACTCCAGGAAATAGATAGCATAAATAAAAAAAAAATAGCATAAATTAAAAAAATTTAAAAAATAAAAAAAATCAAAACTTCAGGAAACAATGGACACACTTATAGAAATGCAAAATGCTCCGAAAAGTCTCAGCAATAGAATTGAACAAGTAAAAGAAAGAAATTCAGAGCTCAAAGACAAGGTCTTTGAATTAACCCAATCCAACAAAGACAAAGAAAAAAGAGTAAGAAAATAAGAACTAAGCCTCCAAGAAGTCTGGGATTATGTTAAATGACCAAACCTAAGAATAATTGGTGTTCCTGAGGAAGAAGAGAAATCTAAGTTTAGAAAACATATTTGGGGCAATAAATGAGGGGAATAAACTTCCCCAGCTTTGCTAGAGACCCAGACATCCAAATATAAGAAGCACAAAGAATACCTGGGAAATTCATCACAAAAAAATCATTGCCTAGGCACATTGTCATCGAGTTATCTAAAGTTAAGATGAAGGAAAGAATCTTAAGAGCTGTGAGACAAAAGCACCAGGTAACATATACAGGAAAACCCATCAGATTAGCAGCAGATTTCTCAGCAGAAACCCTATAAGCTGGAAGGGTTTGGTCAGTCTCTTCAAACGAAACAATTATCAGACAAGAATTTTGTATCTAGCAAAACTAAGCTTCATACATGAAGGAACGATACAGTCTTTTCAGACAAACAAATGCTGACAGAATTTGCTACTACCAAGCTACCACTACAAGAACTGCTAAAAGGAGCTCCAAATCTTGAAACAAGTCCTGGAAACACATCAAAACAGAACCTCTTTAAAGCATAAATCTCACAGGACCTATAAAACAAAACTACAATTTAAAAAACAAAAAACCAATAACGAAGGTATACAGGCAACAAATAGCATAATGAATGGAATGGTACCTCACATCTCAATACTAATGTTGAATGTAAATGACCTAAATGCTCCACTTAAAGGATACAGAATAGCAGAATGGATAAGAATTTACCAACGAACTATCTGCTGCCTTCAAGAGACTCGCCTAACACATAAGGACGCGCACAAACTTAAGGTAAAGTGGTAGAAAAGACATTTCATGTGAGCAAACACCAAAAGCGAGCAGGAATAGCTATTCTCATATCAAACAAAACAAACTTTAAAGCAACAGCAGTTAAAAGAGATAAAGAAGGACATTACATAATGACAAAATGCCTTGCCCAACAGGAAAATATCACAATCCTAAACATATATGCTCCTAACACTGGAAATCCCAAATTGATAAAATAATTACTAATAGACCTAAGAAATGAGATAGACAGCAACACAATAATAGTAGGGGACTTCAATATTCCACTGACAGCACTAGACAGGTCATCAAAACAAAAAGTCGACAAAAAAAAAAAAAAAAAAAAAAAAAAAAAAAANACATAGTGAATTTTTGCTCCAGAATGACTGCAGGAATAAATCAGGAAAGCTGAGAGGACCCACAGACTCCCTGAAATAAGTGGATTGCTCCTGCAGGACCCAGGAGACACCCCAAATACTGTGCTGGTATACATGACTGAGAGACTCACAAATGGTTCACATCACAGTACTCTGTGCAGACAACCCCCAGTACCAGCCTGGAACCTGGTAGACTGGCTGGGTGGCTAGATCCAGAAGAGCCATAATTACTACAGCTCAGTTCTCAGGAAGCCACATCCATAGGAAAAGGGGGAGAGTACTACATCAAGGGAACACCCCATAGGACAAAAGAATCTGAACAACAGCCTTCAGCCCTAGACCTTCCCTCTGACAGAGCCTACCCAAATGAGAAGGAACTAGAAAACCAACTCTGGTAATAGGACAAAACAAGGTTCTTTAACACCTCCAAAAAATCACACTAGCTGACCAGCAAGGAACTCAAATCAAGAAGAAATCCCCAATTTACCTTAAAAAGAATACAGGAGGTTAGTTATTATCAGGGAGGCACCAGAGAAAGGCAAAGCTCAGTGTAAGGAAATCCAAAAAATGATACAAGAAGGGAGAAATACTCCAGGAAATAGATAGCATAAATAAAAAAAAAATAGCATAAATTAAAAAAATTTAAAAAATAAAAAAAATCAAAACTTCAGGAAACAATGGACACACTTATAGAAATGCAAAATGCTCCGAAAAGTCTCAGCAATAGAATTGAACAAGTAAAAGAAAGAAATTCAGAGCTCAAAGACAAGGTCTTTGAATTAACCCAATCCAACAAAGACAAAGAAAAAAGAGTAAGAAAATAAGAACTAAGCCTCCAAGAAGTCTGGGATTATGTTAAATGACCAAACCTAAGAATAATTGGTGTTCCTGAGGAAGAAGAGAAATCTAAGTTTAGAAAACATATTTGGGGCAATAAATGAGGGGAATAAACTTCCCCAGCTTTGCTAGAGACCCAGACATCCAAATATAAGAAGCACAAAGAATACCTGGGAAATTCATCACAAAAAAATCATTGCCTAGGCACATTGTCATCGAGTTATCTAAAGTTAAGATGAAGGAAAGAATCTTAAGAGCTGTGAGACAAAAGCACCAGGTAACATATACAGGAAAACCCATCAGATTAGCAGCAGATTTCTCAGCAGAAACCCTATAAGCTGGAAGGGTTTGGTCAGTCTCTTCAAACGAAACAATTATCAGACAAGAATTTTGTATCTAGCAAAACTAAGCTTCATACATGAAGGAACGATACAGTCTTTTTCAGACAAACAAATGCTGACAGAATTTGCTACTACCAAGCTACCACTACAAGAACTGCTAAAAGGAGCTCCAAATCTTGAAACAAGTCCTGGAAACACATCAAAACAGAACCTCTTTAAAGCATAAATCTCACAGGACCTATAAAACAAAACTACAATTTAAAAAACAAAAAACCAATAACGAAGGTATACAGGCAACAAATAGCATAATGAATGGAATGGTACCTCACATCTCAATACTAATGTTGAATGTAAATGACCTAAATGCTCCACTTAAAGGATACAGAATAGCAGAATGGATAAGAATTTACCAACGAACTATCTGCTGCCTTCAAGAGACTCGCCTAACACATAAGGACGCGCACAAACTTAAGGTAAAGTGGTAGAAAAAGACATTTCATGTGAGCAAACACCAAAAGCGAGCAGGAATAGCTATTCTCATATCAAACAAAACAAACTTTAAAGCAACAGCAGTTAAAAGAGATAAAGAAGGACATTACATAATGACAAAATGCCTTGCCCAACAGGAAAATATCACAATCCTAAACATATATGCTCCTAACACTGGAAATCCCAAATTGATAAAATAATTACTAATAGACCTAAGAAATGAGATAGACAGCAACACAATAATAGTAGGGGACTTCAATATTCCACTGACAGCACTAGACAGGTCATCAAAACAAAAAGTCGACAAAAAAAAAAAAAAACAATGGATTTAAACTATACCCTGGAACAAATGGACTTAACAGATATGTACAGAACATTCCATCCAACATACACAGAATATACATTCTATTCAATAGTGCATGGAACTTTCTCCAAGATACACCATATGATAGGCCACAAAACAAGCCTCAATAAATTTAAGAAAATTGAAGTTGTATCAAGCACTCTCTCAACCACAGTGGAATAAAACTGGAAATCAACCCCAAAAGGAACCTTCAAAATCATGCAAATGCATGGAAGTTGAATAACCTGCTCCTGAGTGATCACTGGGTCAAAAATGAAATAAAGATGGAAATTTAAAAATTCTTCAAACTGAACCACAATAGTGACACAACGTATCAAAACCTCTGGGACACAGCAAAGGTGGTGCTAAGAAGAAATTTCATAGCCCTAAATGCCTACATCAAAAAGTCTGAACGAGCACAAACAGATAATCTAAGGTCATACCTCAAGGAACTAGAGAAACAAGAACAAAACAAAGACAAACCCAGCAGAAGAAAGGAAATAACCAAGATAACAGCAGAACTAAATGAAATTGAAACAAACAAACAAAAAACACAAAAGACAAATAAAATAAAAAGCTGGTTCTTTGAAAAAGTAAATAAAACTGATAGACCATTAGCAACATTAACCAAAAAAAGAAGAGAGAAAATCCAAATAAGCTCAATAAGAAACAAAACAGGAGATACAACTGACACCACAGAAATACAAAAGATCATTCAAGGCTACTTAATGAACACCTTTACACACATAAACTAGAAAACTTAGAAGAGATGGATAAATTCCTGGAAAGATATAACCCTCCTAGCTTAAGTCAGGGAGGAATTAGATACCATGAACAGACCAATAATAAGCAGTGAGATTGAAATGGTCATTTAAAAATTACCAACAAAAAAACCCCAGGTCCAGATGAATTCACAGGAGAATTCTACCAGACATTTAAAGAATTGGTACCAATCCTATTAACACCATTCCACAAGATAGAGAAAGAGGGAACCCTCTCTAAATCATTTTATGAAGCCAGTATCACCCTAATACCAAAACCAGGGAAGGACATAACCAAAAAAGAAAACTACAGACCTATATCCCTGATGAACATAGATGCTGAAATCCTTAAAATACTAGCTAACCAAATCCAACATATCAAAAAGATAATCCACCATAATCGAGTGGGTTTCATATGAGGGATGCAGGTATAGTTTAACATACTCAAGTCAATAAATGTGATACACCACATAAACAGAATTAAAAACAAAAATCACGTGGTCATCTCAATAGATGCAGAAAAAACATTCAACAAAATCCAGAATCCCTTTATAATTAAAACTCTGAGCAAAATTGGCATACAAGGGACATACCTCAATATAATAAAAGCCAGCTATAACAAACCCACAGTCAACATAATACTGAATGGGAAAAAGTTGAAAGCATTCCCTCTGAGAACTGGAACAAGACAAGGATGCCTGCTGTCACCACTCCTCTTCAACATAGTACTGGAAGTCCTAGCCAGAGCAATCAAGAGAAAGGAATAAAAGGGCATCCAAATCAGTAAAGAATTCAAACTGTCACTGTTTTCTAATGATATGATTGTATATCTAGAAAACCCTAAAGAATCATCCAAAAAGCCCCTAGAACCGATAAAAGAATTCAGCTAAGTTTCTGGATACATAACTAATGTACACAAATCAGTAGGTCTTCTATACATCAACAGAGATCAAGCTGAGAATCAAATCAAGAACTCAACCCCTTTTAAAATAGCTGCAAAAAAACAAAAAACAAAAACAAAAACAAAACCACGTAGGAATATACCTAACCAAGGAGGTGAAAGACATTTACAAGGAAAACTACAAAACAATGCTGAAAAAAATCATGGATGACACGAACAAATGGAAACACATCCCATGCTCATGGATGGGTAGAATCAATATTGTGAAAATGACCATGCTGCCAAAAGCAATCTACAAATTCAATGGAATCCCCATCAAAATACCACCACCATCTTCACAGAATTAGAAAAAACAATTCTAAAATTCATATGGAACCAAAAAAGAGCCTGCACAGCCAAAGCAAGACTAAGCAAAAAGAACAAATCTGGAGGCATCACATTACCTGACTTCAGATTATATTATGAAGCCATAGTCACCAAAACAGCATGGTACTGGTATAAAAATAAGCACATAGACCAATGGAACAGAATAGTGATCCCAGAAATAAATCCAAGCACTTAAACAGCCAACTGATCTGCAACAAAGCAAACAACATAAAGTGGGGAAAGGACACTCTTCAACAAATGGTGCTGGGATAATTGGCTAACCACATGTAGGAGAATGAAACTGGATCCTCATCTCTCACCTTATACAAAAATCGAGGCATCACATTACCTGACTTCAGATTATATTATGAAGCCATAGTCACCAAAACAGCATGGTACTGGTATAAAAATAAGCACATAGACCAATGGAACAGAATAGTGATCCCAGAAATAAATCCAAGCACTTAAACAGCCAACTGATCTGCAACAAAGCAAACAAAAACATAAAGTGGGGAAAGGACACTCTTCAACAAATGGTGCTGGGATAATTGGCTAACCACATGTAGGAGAATGAAACTGGATCCTCATCTCTCACCTTATACAAAAATCAACTCAAGATAGATTAAGGACTTGAATCTAAGACCTGAAACTATAAAATTCTAGAAGATAACATTGGAAAATCCTTCTAGACATTGGCTTAGGTAAGGATTTCATGACCAAGAACCCAAAAGCAAATGCAATAACAACAAAGGTAAATTGTTGGGAGCTAATTAAATGAAAGAGATTTTGCATGGCAAAAGAAACATTCAGCAGAGTAAACAGACAACCCATAGAATGGGAAAAAATCTTCACAATCTATACATCTGACAAAGGACTAATACCCAGTATCTACAATGAATTCAAACAAATCAACGATCCCATCAAAAAATGGGCTAAGGACATGAATAGACAATTCTCAAAAAAAAAAAAAAAAAAAAAGATATACAAATGGTCAGCAAACATATGAAAAATGCTCAACATCACTAATGATCAGGGAAATGCAAATCAAAACTGCAATGTGATACCACTTTACTCCTGCAACAATGGCTATAATCAAAAAATCAAAAAATAGTAGATGTTGGTGTGGATGTAGTGAACAGGGAACACTTCTATACTGCTGGTGGGAATGTAAACCACTATGGAAAACAGTGTGGAGATTCCTTAAAGAACTAAAAGTAGAACTACCATTTGATCCAGCAATCCCACTACTGGGTATCGACCCATTGGAAAAGAAGTCATTATACGAAAAGGATACTTGCACATGCATGTTTATAGCAGCACAATTTGCAATTGTAAAAACATGGAACCAACCCAAATACCCATCAATCAATGAGTGGATAAAGAAACTGTGATATGTGTGTGTGTATGTGTGTGTATATATATATATGTAAAATGAAATACTACTAAGCCATAAGAGGAATGAAGTAATGGCATTCACAGCAACCTGGATGAGATTGGAGATTATTATTCTAAGTGAAGTAACTTACGAATGGAAAACAATGGAAAACCAAACATTATATGTTCTCACTCATAAGTGGGAGCTAAGCTATGAGGATGCTAAGGAATAAGAATGACACATGGACTCTGGGGACTCAGGGGGAAAGGGTGGGAAGTGGGTGAGAGATAAAAAGACTACTAATAGGGTGCAGTGTATACAGCTCAGGTGATGGTTGCACCAAAATCTCAGAGATCACCACTGAAGAACTTACTCATGTAACCAAACACCACCCGTTCTCCAATAACCTATGGAAATAAATTTAAAAACAAACAAACAAACAAACAAACAAACAAAAACAACGCTAACTGAGGGGCTCTTGAGCAGCCACTTGCTCAAGCCTGCTCCCACTCTGTGAATTGTCTTCAATAAATGTGTGCCTACTCTGGCAAAAGAAAAAAAGTAATAAAAATAAATAAATAAAATCAATGACTAGAAGCCAACACCATTTATAAGGAAGAACCATGAACAATATGTTAGAAAACTGAATGCAATAGCATAATAAAAAAGTAATTCATCAAAATCAAGTGTTTTCCACCCCCAGGAATTCAAGAATGAGTCAGTAAGATACTGGCTAATATAACACATGAGATTTGGAGTTCTAAAGAAGCAAAGAAAAAAGTTATAAAATCAGCTTCACAGATGCTGGAGAGAATTTAACAAAATCAACAACTCTTATTTAAGTCTTCATTAAGAGAGGAAAAGATGAAAACTTCCTTTACATGATAAATTATATCTGTCAAAAATCTTTTATCTAGTTTAATGGAAAAATGTCACAGCCTGATGGGTTCTTCTTTCCCACTGCCCTGAAAAAAGACTAATGAGACCAGCAGGTGTTGCAGCAAAGAATGTAATAATTAATCACAGGCCCGCCGAGCAAGGAGAACAGGGAGAAAGTTCTCAAACCTGTCTCCCCCAGAATTTGGAGGCTGGGGTTTTGTAAAAGTACTTTTTAAAAAGTACTTTCCCAGCAGGGTTCTGGGAAACTGGAACAAATGATTGGCTGAACAATTGGGAAGAAATCACAGGAGCATCTCAAACTGTCTTTGTGCAGCTGAGTTAGTTCCTTGGCAGGGATGTGAGGGGGTAGTCTTAGAACTAGATAGTGTGTCTTGGTCTACTGAAATGTTAAATCTAAAAAATATCTCAAAGACCATATCTTTAGGTTTCACAATAGTGATGTTATCTATAGGAGTAGTTGGGAAAGTTACACATTTTGCAACCCTCAGTTACATGACTCTGGGGCAACAGACAACCTATAGAAACACAAACTAAGCAATGGCAGATTATGGTTTAATGCCTACTCATTAGCAAAGTTCAAACTCCTATCATAATTTTAACCTTGCCTTATGAATATGGCTTTAATCTTCAGACAAGCAGGGTGCCAGTTGCCTTTGCCTCCAAGTTTAATGATAAACCAAATCCTTCTCATAGTTATATTGGCCTCTGCATTACAATAAGCAAGAAAAATATTTAGTCTGTGAATTTAGAAGCAAGATGGAATCAGTCATGCTATATATCTCTCATTACTTATAATTCTGCAAAGGCAGTTCAAAAACACTGGAAGGATCTTGAGACTGACATGCCCATCATCATCTATCTCATTTAACACTGTTCTGGCAGTATCAGCCATTGTAATTAAACAAGAGAAAGAAACTGGAGGGGTCAATCTGGAAATGAGAGGTTGACAATCACCATTCATAACTAATATGCTTACATAGCTGAAAAACACTAAAGAATACACTTCAACATAACTATAAACAACACGAGAATTAAGTGAAAGAGAAGAGGACTTAAAATCAACAGAAAATAGCAGCAGCTTTTCTATATACGAATGACAACCAGTTTGGGGACAAAATGGGAAAAAAAGGGGAAAAAAATCCCTTTTATAAATACAATAGTACAAAAAATAAAATATCATACAAGAAACATGTAAATTCTATATAAAGAAATGCTCAGGCTGGGCGCAGTGGTTCATGCCTGTAATCCCAACACTTTGGGAGGCTGAGGCTGTAGGGTCACTTGAGGCCAGGAGTTCAAGACCAGCCTGGTCAATATAGTGAGACTCCTGTCTCTATTAAAACAGAGAAGAAAAGAAAAAATAGAAATATTTAAAATACTTTTAAAGAAAGATGCACGGAAAAATGGACAGGAACAGGGCAGTTCATGCAGGGGGAGACTCTTAAATATAAAGGCTCTACATAAATTAATTTATATGTTAAACATTTGTAAATGAAAAATAAAATTCTAAGCCCTCCAGCCTACTGAATGGACCCCTCCTTCTGGCCAAGGGCATTCCCAAGTTAACCTGAAAAATGAGTTCAGGCCATAATGGGAAGGGAGGGTCAGACATTCAGACATGCCCCACAATACCCTCCTCCCTTGGAATTCAGGCACAACTGACCAGCATTAACATTTAAACACAGGCCTTAAGAATGACAAAACAGACTTTCTGTAGCAATAAGATACCAATATGACAGACAGCAGACCATGAAAGAAATCAAATTATTATTATTATTATTATTTTGAGACAGAGTCTTGCTCTGTTGCCCAGGCTGGAGTGCAGTGGCGTGATCTCGGCTCACTGCAAGCTCCACCTCCTGGGTTCACACCATTCTCCTGCCTCAGCCTCCCGAGTAGCTGGGACTACAGGCGCCCACCACTACGCTCAGCTAATTTTTTTGTCTTTTTTAGTAGAGACGGGGTTTCACTGTGTTAGCCAGGATGGTCTCGATCTCCTGACCTTGTGATCCACCCACCTCGGCCTCCCAAAGTGCTGGGATTACAGGCGTGAGCCACCGTGCCTGGCTGAAATCAAATTATTTTAACCCAAAATATATTTGACACTTTGAAATCATCCTATGAAGAGAGGAGGACCCAAAATCAACAGCAAACAGCAGCAGCTTTTCTATATACCAATGACAACCAGTTTGGGGACAAAATGGAAAAAATATTCCTTTTATAATACAATAGTGCAAAAAATAAAATATCATACAAGAAATATGTAAATTCCATATAAAGAAATGTTCAGGCCCGGCACAGTGGTTAATGCCTATAATCCCAACACTTTGGGAGGCTGAAGCTGTAGGATCACTTGAGGTCAGGAGTTCAGAGAAAATCTGTGTTCTGCAGAGAATTCCCTTACCTTTCCAGATCTTTTCCTGATCCAGGACAGAATTAACTCAATCAGGCACCTTGTAAAGGCTGATAAGAAGCATTTACAATCTATTCTCTCTGAAGGCTGCTACCTGGAGGCTTTGTCTGCATGATAAAAACTTTGGTCTTCACCACCCCTTATTTTCACCCAGACACTCCTTTCTATTGATTCCAGGTCTTTAGATAATAACTTAACTCTTTCAACCAATTGCCAATCAGAAAATCTTTATATCCACCTATGACCTGGAAGCCTCCTCCCACCCCCATCTTTGAGCTGTCCCACCTTTCTGGACAGAACCAATGTATATCTTAAATGTATTGATTGATGTCTTACATCTCCCTAAAACGTATAAAACTAAGCTGTAGCATGACCACCTTGGGCACAAGTTCTTAGGACCTGTTGAGACTGTGCCTCAGGCCATGGTCACTCATATTTGGCTCAGAACAAATCTATTCAAAAATTTTACTTAGTTTGATTCTTCATCAACACATGATTTAAATAAAATACCAGTAAGATATTTTATACTAGTCAGTGTGAGTCTAAAGTTCATGTGGAAAAATAAACAAGCAAAAATGGCAAGAATAATGCTAGAGAAGATGAGTGACAAGGGAAGCCACCAGCAAATCGCCTGAGGGCAGAGAGGAACCCAGTGTTTGTACAGGCAGCACACCCCATCAGTGTGGCAACTGAATTCCAGCAAATGACGCTGAGCCGAGTGGGTGGCCATGCTAGAGAAGATGAGTGACAAGGGATGCCAGCAAACCGCCTGAGGGCAGAGAGGAAGCCAGCATAGGTAGAGGGAGCACGCCTCATCAGTGTGGCAACCGAATCTTCCAGCAAATGACGCTGAGCCAAATGGGTGGCCATTCAGGAAACAGTCAAATGGAATCTATAATGCAGGCTTTATGCCAGGATATGTATTCAAATGCATTCAGTATTTAAACGAGAAGACAGAATAATAAAAACTCTAGAAGAAACCATGAGAGAATTGTTCCATAAACTTAGAGTAAGGAAAGAATTTCTAACTACGACATAAAACTCAGAAACCATAAAATAAAGGGTTGATAAAATATACTTAATAAAAGTTAAAATTCCTACATGAAAAGAAAAAAAAAGTATAAGTAAAACCAAAACACAAATGACAAATTGAAAATAAAATTTGCAATGTATACTAAACAGACAAATTTTCTTAATAACTAAAAGAGCTCATTGAAACCCCATATTAGATGGAACTGTGAAAGTGCTCTATTTGGTTGAATATGGTCATATACTGGCAGCTGACAAGGATGAACCTAATAAAATGCAAATTTTAATACTTCAGAAAGATACTGTTTTTACCTATCATATTGATTTCTACATTGTTCACAGGAATGTAAACCAGACAAGAGTCCTAATTAAAAGCAATTTAGCAATAACTATCAATTACAGATGCACATAGCATTTGAGGCAATAATCTTGCCTTTCCATTAAATGACATACACATGTAATTATTCACTGCAATGTTGTTTGCAATACTGAAAGATCAGAAATAATTTCAATGTCCACCCATAAAAAGAAATAGTTGAGTAGATTTGGTCCATTAAATTAATGGACCACTCAGCAACTACACCAAAAACCAGGGAAGCCCTTTCTGTGTAGACAGGGGAGCCTGTCTAGATATGGATATGCATTTAAGTGAGCAAGGAATGGGACATGTGCATGGTATACTTCCATTTGTGGAAAGGAGGGGAAACAACATTTATACTTGCTTATACACATAAAAGAAATAAGAAGTAGAAGGCAGTAGTTGACTGTGGGTCAATAGAAAAGGACTTTTTACTATATATCTTTCTAGAATGTGGGAGTTTACACCATAAGAATGTACATGCTCAAAAAGTAACTTTAAAAAAAAAGGGGGGCGTGAAGGTGCAGTGGCTCACACCAGCACTTTGGGAGGCCCACGCAGGCAGATCTCTTGAGGTCAGGAGTTTGAGAACAGCTAGGCCAACAGAGTGAAACCCCATCTCTACTAAATATACAAAAAATTAGCTGGGCGTGGTGGTGCACACCTGTAATCCCAGCTACTTGGGAGGCTGAGGTGGGAGGATCCCTTGAACCCAGGAGGTGGAGATTGCAGTGAGTTGAGATTGGGCCACTGCACTCCAGCCTGGGCAACAGAACAAGACTTTGTCTCAGAAAAAAAAAGGAAGAAATAACGAAAGAAAAAAAAAGAAAAAATTACATCCGATCCATAAGTGGAAAAGTATCAGAACTCTCCACTCACTCTCCACCCCCAGTCATCATCTCTAGGGGTTTAGTAGCTGTCTGAGTAGAATGGGTCCAACACTGGAATGTAAAGAATTTTTTCTTACTTTGGTTGAGACTACAAAATGTTGGAAATTTTAGTGCAAAAGAATTCATATACAACACTGTGTATGTGTATATGTGTGTTCATGTACTTGAAGTAATTTTTCAATAGTTATTATTTTTAGAATTCTGCTTCTGTGTAGGATGAAGCGCCAGTACATTAGCTTTGGGACCTCAGGACAAATCCCTCAGCCTCGCCACCCCTACCTTACAAGGCAGGTGGAAAGATTAAATGCGATGAAGTATGTAGAGTTGGTCACAGTGCAAAACACAGTGCACAAACCCACCTACATCCTCAGTGCACCACTGAACTACTATTCTTAGAGCCAGGAAGCTTGGCTGAGTCCAGAGAAATGGAATGTGGTTTCTTTCTATTCCCAACATTGCCTCTTGGGTCTCCTAGCTCAGGATCTCCTTCCCAGGCTCCTGAAAAGGACACTGTGCACCTTACCTTTTGAGTACTGATGGTAGGCAGTCACCGCCATTGCCTCAGACATGTTGTGTAGCCTTATTTCAACCCCAGAGCTGTCCCCCAAATCCATCATCAGACAGAGAGCCTCTCCAGAAGCCATATGAACACGGAATCCCAGATTTGGAGGTGCCCGAGCTTCCATTTCCAGGGAGCAGTCGAGAACAGGGTTCATGGAGTTATCAGAATTTTGAACTAGGATGGCCACAGGAGGATGCTGAGTAGGGGGATAGAGGATCTCAGAACCAGACTGCAATGCCATGAAGCTGAGGGTGCGAGGAGTGCTGGGTGGAAGGCTGTGGGAGCTGTGGGAGAGAGGGAGAGGCTTCAAATTTCATGACAGTGGACCACATCACCAGGTGGGTTGGGAAGGCAGAAGCCAAGCAGTCTGGCCTGGGTCCAACTAGCTAGAAGCCAAGTCCGAGAAACTTGATGAAAGGCTTCACTTCCACTGGTTCTCAGAGCAGGGTCCCAGGGCCAGCAGCATCAGCATCACCTGAGCACTTGTGAGACATGCAAATTCTTCACCCACCCCAGACCCACTGGGTCAGAAACTGGGGTGGGGACAGCAAGCCCCCAGGTGAATCTGAGGTCAGCAAAAATTTGGGAGTCACTGTTCTAGCTACATTACTAATAGTAAAAGGTAGAGTTTCTCTCATCACTGATTTAATGGACATGAAAGATGGTATCTCCCACAAGTCACTACTTCCTGTGTTTTTGCGAAAAGCTCCCCATGAGGGTGGGTGCCATCCTTTCTACATTTCTCCCTAGCTCCTTGTCCTGCAAATCGGTTGGGGAGTTGGGAATAGTCTAGGATACTCGTCTCAGCTTCCAATCACACAGGACTTTCATGATCATCATATATGTATTAAAAGCTGGTCTTGAGTAAAGCATACGGTATTGGTACCATTACGTGGCATAAACGAAAGATTAAAGAAAGCAGGAAAAGGAAGATCATGGAGGTAGAAATGGCTTAAGTATCTTAATGGACAATTCTCATGCTCCCATGTTTTTTTTTTCCTCTCCCAGTGTGCCGTGCATGTCCCGTTAAAAATACACGCAGGCGGGTGGATCACAGGGTCAGGAGATCGAGACCATCCTGGCTAACACGGTGAAATCCCGTCTCTACTAAAAATCCAAAAAATTAGCCGGGCGTGGTGGTGGGCACCTGTAGTCCCAGCTACTTGGGAGGTTGAGGTAAGAGAATGGCATAAACCCGGAAGGCAGAGCTTGCAGTGAGCTGAGATCGCACCACTGCGCTCCAGCCTGGGTGATGGAGCAAGACTCTGTCTCAAAAAAAAAAAGAAAAAAAAATACACATAGTCAGCTGGGCACAGTGGCTCACGCCTGTAATCCCAGCACTTTGGGAGGCCGAGGTGGGTGGATCACGAGGTCAAGAGATCAAGACCAGTCTGGCCAACATGGTGAAATCCCATCTCTACTAAAAATACAAAAAGTAGCCAGGTGTGATAGCACACGCCTGTAGTCCCAGCTACTCAGGAGGCTGAGGCAGGAGAATCACTTGAACCCTGGAGGCGGAGGTTGCAGTGAAGTGAGATTGTGCCACTCACTCTAGCTTGGGTGACAGAGCGAGACTCTGTCAAAAAAACAAACAACAACAACAAAAAAATATACACAGTCAGACAAAGCCTCAGTCTCAGTATGTGATTGATAGGAAACATAAAGGCAACCAAGTGACATGGATCCCTGATGGCAAACAGTGGCCAATTACGTTTACACCATCATAACTTGAAAGTCACTGGACTTAACTGCAACGATAATTAAAGCAAACAACGAAGATACTAAAATCACCAACGATTGGGCACGGATGGCTCCAGACTGGGGATGGAGAAGTGATGCTGGCCTCCACACCTCCTTCACCTTACCTTCTGGTAGAAGTAGGAAAATGGGAAATCGGCCACAGGGGTACTCACTGGGAGCCGGTCTGAGTGGGTCTGGCCACCTTGGTGGGGGTCTCCATCGTGACAGTCCCAGGAAGTAGGCCCATGGCCGTATCCTCCGCACAGCACAGCAGTCTCAGGACACAGCAGGAAGCCTCCATCTTCAGGCTGCAGGAAGCTGCTGCAGAAGAGGTGCCCTGGACCTTAAAAGTTTAAGAACAGCTCAGGATTTATTGAATGGCCTCGTCCGGCATCAGTAGTTGATGTCCTCCACACTCAAAAAGCCAATTTAATAAAGAGCCCCACTGCTGCTGAGGTCTCTGCTATTTGGGTGGGTGACCACACGTTGGCCCCATGCGTTGGTGCTATGTCATGAGTGGTAGGATTCACACTTTCCAGCATACTAGCCAAGAAAGGGCCCGGCTGGCACCAGCTAGAACTATAAGACATGTTTGATCAGGAATTTCAGGGTTGCTTAGTATTAGAAGTTTGTGTTATCCCCTCAGCTAAGCCAATAGAAAATTAGCAACTTCATAAGGTCATCTATAACTCTATAAGGTTGTCAGCTGACAGACAGCGCTCTTACAGAGAGCAAAAATGTAAAGTCTATTTTCCCTTACTGTGGTGACAAATTTTAGTGATGCCTTCAAACTGCCTGAGCAGTGTCCAAATGACTTAGAAAGGCAAAATATGGTTCACTGACAAACTCTGAGGCCGCCTATGTACGGATGAGTCTCCCAGATGCTCACCAGCAGCTTTCTGATGAATTTCAATGGCAGGAGTTAGATACTAACCTGGAGAAGGCCAGAGAATGTGCTGTCCGTGGTCCCAGTGGCACACAGCCGCCTGTGATGGAACCTGGGGCCACAACTGCTCCAGGCCCTCACGATTATAATGGAAGGTTTGTGGGGAATTCTGTATGGGAAGGAAAGTGCAGAAAGAAAAGGAAACCCAGCCATGTTTCAGTCATGTATCTGGCTTATTTGATTACAAATCATGCCGTTCCCCAGGCTTTGCTGGAAATTCCCTCGCTGTGATCGCAGGCCCATTCCTGGGAGTCAGGCCCAGGCTGACCATGGGGATATGATGTGGTTAGAAGCCAAACCAGCAGGGCTGCTGCAGGCACTCGAGCGAGAAGTCTTAGGTAGAGTAGAGTTTATCAAACCATTGACTAAAATCCACGCCCACTTAGGACACTGCTTCAGACAGTTCACCCAAAGGGGCGAGTCACGTACAAAATGTGCTCTGTCTGCCCCGTGGGCCCTGGACTCGGCTGGAACATACTGTGGTGCAGTGACTGAGGGGGCACTGCGGGAGGCCTGGTGGTAACTACTTGTCTACGCAGTCAAAGCCTGGCAGGGAGGCAGGGCTTGGGAATGGGACTCAAGGACCGTGCCTCCGATCAGCAGGGACAAGGTCCATTTAGCTGGTCATCTTTGTGTTCCCCTGTCATAGGACCCTGTTTTCAGCTGTTATCACCACCTCACCCTGCTGATGAGCCCCAGCGAGCCCTGCAGGAGGGAGTGAGGCACAGCGGTTTCTTTCTTGGCTGCAGCTCCAGGCTCCTCCTCTGGCAAGACCAGCCTCACTCTTAGTCTCCCTTCCCCCACATGGCTGCAGTGAGGTGAGTGTCTCTGTCTCAAGCTGTGGCAAGGCCAGGCCAGCATTATAATCCTGCATGAGAAAAATCCACGACGAGTATTTCCGATGCCTGCAGCCCACTGGCTCTGGGCTTGCTCTGCTCTGCAGAAGAGTTAAGGCACGCTGGGGGACACAGGCTCTGGGTCAGAGGCTGTGGAGCTCAGTTCCCACCTACACAAGAATCACTACTCTAGTGCCTCAGCTGAGGCTCAGTGTCCGTGTCTATTAACATGGAGCTCAGAGAATAGACCTGCCCCGGCGAAGAGTAAACTATTAGATGATAAGAAAGAAAAAAAAACATTTTATCTGAGGAATGCAAGTCCCTTTACATGATCAGGCCCAAAGAGGCATTAAAATATGACAGCAGTCACGTCTCACTTCACTTGAGCTAAATAATGACCTCTTGAAGCCACTTGCTATGTAGGCTCTAAACTGACTGACGCCAAGTAGCCAAAAAATGCCATCCACCTTATAGTTCAACAATGTATAGCCAATCACTGACCAATGTTATTTCTGTAAACCAATGAGAATTCCTGAGGAACAACTTCTGTAATTGCCCCCTCTCCTGAGTTGTCATTTTTTCTTTAAAACTTGAGCCTCTCATTTGTTCTCTAAAGCACTTCCTAGTGTTTCCCATGCTGCAGGGCTCAGCCTTGGCCCAAATAAACTCCCCATTTATTAATTTTGCCTCGGTTTCTTTCTTTCGGTCAACAATGTGGATTGCACTTAACCTCAAGTCCAACGCAACGTCCTGGCCCTGGGACGTTCACAGTGACCACCACACCACTGCCTGGGCCGCCCCCTGTTTGTCCCCAACCCTCTCTTCACCATGATCAGCCTTTGTGTATGGGGTACCCATGACATAACTAACTCCACCTTAGAAAAAGGCTCCATTTCTTTTCACGGGGCACTCTGCCAACAAGGAGAAGATGTTTTGTTTAATAAACAAAATTAAAAAAATAAAGACTGCATCCAATTAGATAAGGACACGAGCATACTCTTCCACTATCGGTTCTCACCAGAGGGCCCTGTGACCATACCAGATTAGTCATGAACAGCTCCAAATGGCCATCTTAACTGCCACTTTCTTGTAGTCACTTGTGATGACAGCTTGGCATCTGCCGCCAGAGGCTCTGCTACCTTCAAGATTTTCTTGTAAGACTGATGAACGATTCGGCTCAGACTGGGACTCCTTTTGTCTTCTTGGCTCCCCCTGGACTGGTTCATTAACCCTTTCTCCTCTTTTTCTTATTGATGTTAAATGTTACTTTGTTTGCTGTGGAATGTTTAATCTATAACATTTATAGGTTAAGTATACTATTATGTATGGTTTGCAATACTGACTGACTTACAGAGTGGCATCAGCCTGTGTGCCCGCGGCTCTGACTGCCAAGTGAATGGGAAGTACTATGGAGAACTGCCTCCTCAAGAGCTCCATGTAGCTCATGGCTTTTGTGATTGAATCACAATCCATAAAAGCCTGACACTGTGGAAAGACACAAATGTGTGGACCCGGTGATCTGTAACCTTGCACTACTCATGACACTTCGGCTCTGGGGCTGGTGGTGCGGGGGCTTACATGCTGTCTACTCCGTCAGCTGAAGCCCACTTCCAGGCACTTCCAACGGCATGTCAACCCGGATCTTCTGTCCTCCAAGGGACATCTGAAGTCACTTCAGCTGTTCCTAATGTGACATAGTTTTAGTCCATTCATCATCCGAGTCACTTGCTTTCTATTTTTCCCTTTATATCCCTTTAGTTCTTAATGTAGTGATTCTCTTTAGGAAAACAACAACAACAACAAACCTGCGTGTCTTACCTGTGTCTTGGGAAAAAAGAAAAAGGCACCGTGTCTATCCAGATTAAGGTCCATGCATGTTTGTGTCTTTCCACAATGTCAGGCTTTGATTGATTGTGATTCAGTCACAAAAGTAAAGGGCCTCAGAACAGGGACTGGCTTGGGGGTGGAGGGGATTGTGCTCAGGCCTCAGGAGACAGACACAAGAGTACCCCCACCAGGCTTCACTCTGCTCACAGCTAAGAAGGTCTTCTGTTGCTAGGAAGGAAGACCCTTTCCTTCTAAGCGAGCACACAGGCCAGAGGTTTGCTCACCCAAGCACTTCGAATCTGTAACCAAGACAGACTGCAGCAGCTAAGCAGGAGGTGGGAGCTGGAGTCAATGAGCTGCCACACAGGGCGACCCCACCCCGCTCTTGTTTCCCGTGTGTATTCACAGGCCCTGCCTGCATTGCCAGGTCTCAGCAGAGGACAAGAATGACATTCCCGTGGTGGCACACAGGGAGTGCTGATTCCATTTGAAGATTTCTCTCTCATTGAACAGTTACTTACACCTTAGCTAAATCTTGACATAATTTCTCAAAAATAAGCTGTGAAATTCTTCATTAGTTGACCCAAGCATCGGAGAAAATCATTCTGTTCAAGCTGCAAAGAATGAGTTTTCTTAACTGGGGCTCCAGGGGATGTACCAGTCTACCCACTAGAATCCAAAAGAAGTAAGAATTTCACACAGAGATGCTCTACCCTGAAATGGATGCCACACAGGGCCTCAGTCATCATATTTCCGGGGGACAGACAGACAAATCTGGCCATAAAAGGTAGGCTTATTGTTAGCAAAATGGAGTCCAAAAAACAACAGCCCTGGGCCCACACATCCAAGTTTCTGAGTCACAAACTGTCGGAGGGGGGGTCCAATTCTCCCCAGTATTGCTGCCAGCAAAGACTCGGAGACTACTATGGTGGGGAACAGAGTCAGGTGTGCAGCGTGGGCTGCCCTCACAGGCAAAAGAAGAATCCTTGTTTTCTACCTAGGGGCTGAATCAGGTGCATCCATGGTCACAGGTTGGACTTGGCCCATGGTCTCCCAGGGCATAGTGCCAGCTTCATGCTCTGCCCTGCCTTCTTTCCTGTCAGGTTTGAGGATCTTACAAATAAATAAAAGGAGCAATATTATAGCAGCAGATCAAGAGTAAAGATCAGGTGGATTGGAGGTAGATCAGAAAGAACTGTGATCAGTTTAGCTGTTCTTGGCAACAGTGATGGGCCATTACCAGTCACTGCCTTTGAACAATAACATGAAGGGAAAAGTTGCATCAGTGAAAACAGTGGAACTGAATAATTATGAGGAAAACAAACATCTACATTTACCTATGCTTTTCCTTTAAGAAAGAAATGTTACATTTGTTCTTTGTTAGAAGGAGTAAAACCATCGATTTCAGGTACAGTGTGACACTAGAGAATCCAGAAGAAGGCCAACAATTTTTTTAAATTATACCTACTTTGAATTTTGTATTGTCTGGTGCTATTGTGTTTTTTCAAACTGTGGCAAAAAAAAAATAACATAAAATTTACCATCTGAACCATTTGAAGGCACAGTTCAGTGGTGTTAAGTGTATGCACACGTACATGGTTGTGCAGTACATTTTAGGACTTTCCTATCCTGCAAAACTGAAGCTCTGTACCCATTAAGCAACCCTCCGTTCCTCCCCACCACAGCCCCTGGCAACTACCCCATTCTCCTTTCAGTGTCTATGAATGTGACTACTCTAGGGACCTCGCATAAGTAGAATTATAAAGGATATGTCTTTTTGTGACTGGTTTATCTCACAATGCATAATGTCTTTAAGGTTCATCGAATGCTGTTTTAAAGTCTGTATGTTATGCACCATGAAATAACCACCAATTACCATCAAGTCGAGTGCTTGTACCCAGAAGGCTCACCATATTCGTTCCCAGAGTTCATAATAGAGACAATGGCGATTCTTGTATGACATCACCTTCTATGGCTCCCAGCATTCGGGGGTTTGTCATACTACCTGGTCTACTCCGGCAAATTAACTTCAGAACACCATTATTTTTTCCACCAATTTAAGAGCTGCATTTGCCAACCCACCCTCGGGGCCATGTAGGAACAAGCATCCACTTTCACATCTGAGCAATTCTTTGTAAGTCTCATATCCTTTGCATGTTCAGAAAAGCAAGATTTCGCAATGGTACACTGACATACCTATCAGCACTGTTATCACAATCCAGAGGCGCCTGTGTTTTTTCATTAACAACACTTAAGGCTACTTTACTAGTTGTTTTCCAAATGTTCTGTAAGAAAAAATAATAAAATAACATGAGAGAGCTGCTTATGAAAACCCAGTACATTTGGGAAAGTAACATTACTTCATTAACAGAATAGCAGTGGACCCCTGCTGTGCACCCAGCACTGTGCTGGGCACCAGAGAAGCAACGGCGAGGAAAGCAGACAGCTTCATCCTCCCAGGGCTCGCCTTTGGCCAGAGGAAGCCAGAAAGCAAACATGTAGCCATAACAGCATCTGCTGGGGGTTGTGCTGCAAGGGAATTCACAAACCTCCAGGCTGCCTAGTGTTAATTAATAGGGTCTTCAAAGAGCTCCTCACACTGTGCAAGATAAGCAGGGTTTTGGTGCTTTGGCTGCTGGAAGCCTTGTCTGTGCTGGAGCCATCTGGGGGCAGCCCCTACTCCCCACCCCGGGGGCAGTCCCCACTCCCCACCCTGGGGGTATCCCCCACTCCCCACCTGAGGGCTACCCCTTCACTCCCCATCTGACGGCTATCCCCTACTCCTCTGGGCTGGGCTACCCCTGCCTGCACTTCTTATCTGTGGAACTACACTTTGGAGCTGAATAAAGACTTTATAAGTCACACTTGCTTCATTGGCACAAACATACACGATAGGGAAACAATCCCTGATAAATTCCTGCTGAAACATGGAGGTGCTTTTAAGCTGTACTGTACATGTACTGTATCCAGGTGTATTCAGGAAGAAAAGCCGAATTTCCCCAGATCCAGGCATACCTTCTGCCCAGAAGGCAATGAGGATGGGCTCTGTGATTCCCGGTCTGCTGCCTGTCTCTTCAGAGCACACCGAGGACAGTCACACTTCCCATCATTCATAAGAAGCACATGATTAGCATAGACCTCTAGAGAAAAAGAAAAAAACAAAAACAAGCAAACAGATTCTGAAGACTGCAATGTTCTGGGAAGGTGAGAATATATAAAGTTGGAGAAGCCCTAAGTTATACACAAGTTCAAAGCCACCCGGGCCTAACAACGGGTTGATCATGAAGATGTGTGTCCTTGGGCTGCGGTGTCCTGCAGTGTGTCTTTTCTTTTTATTTCCTTGTTTAAACAAGGTCTTAGGTGTAGCCCACACTAAGCAATATGAGGGAACGCACGACCACCAGCCACACTGACAATGAATGCGTGTTCCAGAAACACCCAGCGGTCTGGTCATAAAATAATGAGGGTCAAGGGTCCTGCTCAGTGGTGTGTAGTAGAGGGGGCAATACCACAGTCTGAAGGAGTGGTGGGGGAACTGTTGAACAAACAGGAAGACCATTAAAGACACTCCAAAGTTTATAAGCAGGATGTTCCCACCCAGGCAATCTGGCCCTGACAGTAGCGTGGACCTGGCTGATGTTCACTCCTCCCATCTCTGAGGGCTGAAGGCTGGGCAGCGAGCGGGGCCCGTGTCCACCATGTCTGTGGGAGTAGCTGGAATAGGATCTGCGCACAGCTGACAACTGTCGCCCGCCATGATAGGTCCTTGAGTGTTTGTGATGCCATTCTCTCTACTCACGCGGATGTTTGAAAATGTCCATAATAAAAGTTAAAAGAAAATATTTCTGCTAGACCTGGCCCTGCACAGAGCCACTCTCAGCAAGAAGCCAGGCGACTGCCTTGGGTGCAAGAGCTGCTTTCCCTGAAGCCCCCACCCCTCTGCCCTTTGCCGAGGGCCTCGCATCCCCAGGTAGGAGGGGAAGGAAGTGGGGGTGGTGGGTGAAGAGGGGACTGGAGCACCCTGCTGTTTTTCTCTCAGACCTGAGTTCCTGCAAGGAAACCTGTTTCTGCCTGGGGTCCCTTAATCCCAGTCTCTTATTCTGGCCAGCTTTGCTCAGGCTAGAAGGAACGCAGAGGCCTGCAGGCTGCCGAGAGCAGCAGGTTCTCCAGGAGCTCCAGGCCAGGGCTGGGCCATCCTCACAGGGGACATGGCTTCCTCCCTGCACCCCAGCAGTAATGCCGGCAGTCAGCTTTCCCCTAGCCTCCTGGGACACGCTCAAGTTTAGCGTAGGACAATATCAAATCCAGTTTTAACAGTGTGAGTCAAAGCCACTATTTACTGTCAAGAGTCCAGTGTACTAATATCTTGTGATAATAAAAGCTGAGAAAAAAGCAAAGGCTGTGCTCCTGAGGGTTGTCTAATGCGTGACGTGCTGCAAGTACCATCGAGCGCCGCTGAGCGCCCATGCAGGCTGCATGCGCTAACTGAGGTACGAAGCAATTTCCTGAACTGGACACATCTGAGAGGAAGAAATATTTAGAAAATGTTTGGGAATAAGCTAGAATAGTCAAGTGACTCATATTTCTCTGAAACCAATTAGTCAGCAAAGTCACTGTGCTCAAATTATCTGAAAAAAAAAAAGTGGACATATCCTTGAACAGAAAAAATTAAATAAAAAATCATAAAAAGCACACAAAATCGCAAAATTGAACAAAAGGAAAAATAAACTAAAAGAGTGAAACTAATCCTGAAATTGGCCTAATTGTCCCACAGAACTGATATTTATAGGTTTTTTTTGAATAAACATGGAAATTGACTCTCCTAGTCTTAAAACTTGAAATTTAACATCCATCTCATCTGAGTTCCTCCCTTAGGAAACCCAGGAAAGGGACCCACCAGATCCCTGCATCCAGCCAGGCCCCTCATTCCTCAGATTGTTTCCTCACCCCTCTCTTAATTTTTGTTTTCTTGCCTTCCCTGCTACATAAACCCCCCAGTTTTAGTCAGTTGGGGAGACATATTGAGACTTTATCTCTCTCCTCCTCATCTGCAGCACCTGATAAAGCTTTCTTCCCTGGCAATCCTCGCTGTCTCAGTGATGATTATGCTCTGTACGTAAGCAGCGGCAGAAGGACGTCAGGCAAACCCCTGGCATTTAGGTAACAATTCCACATGATCTTAACATAAGAATTGCAAAACGAGTTGGCGTTGCATTGTTTCAACATTGATGCCAGGCACACCCACCTCCTGACACACACACACACACACACACACACACACTCCATTTAAATCTGTCTCTTCAGAAATTTAAAACATTTTTTAATTTTAATTTTTAAAATCAGTTTCTCAGGTCTACCAAATGTGTAGACTACGTTGAAAACTCAAAAATTCCTTCTACTTAAAGGAATCCTGGCAATTATATTTCAGGCAACACTTTAGACTTTTCATTTTAAAAATTGAAAACAGAGATACTCTCTGTGTCAAGGAGGAAGAGGAAAACCCCACACCTGTGGCCATGCAGACACATCCTGTAACCTAAGTATCCCCTTCTGGGCTCTGGGAGGCCCCATTGTAGTCTCAGTGGTTCTCCAAGTGTGGTCCCCAGAGCTCCTCAGCCTCACCCCAGACCTCCTAAAGCAGAAAGTCAGGGGTGGGCCCCAGTGAAGAAGTTAAAAATATACCACCCTGGCATATGGACTATTTAAGTCAGAGGCACTTACAAAACAGCAGGTTTAAGATCACTCTGATCTTCCTTCTGTTTCTTAAAAGCAGAAAATGAAATTCCCATGTGGAAGATGTCCTCTTTATACCAGGGAAATAAAGCAACATTCTTATCATGGTGGCCATGCCTCCTTCCCCAAGGCCTTACCGACCCACAGTCCACCTCCAGGAGGGCTACAGCTGCACAGATGAAGACCCCAGCTCTTGTCAGTGCTCACAGACAGCTCACTACCGAAGGAAAGGCAGCAGGCAGCCTGGAGACACCTAAGGGAAAGAAAATAACCAGAGGAAAATTACATACAATCGTTTAATCACAGCCATCCTGTGACCACTCTTCCTTCCATATCCATATTTCTGCCACAAATGTATTAAGTGTTTGGACGAACGGAGGCAAGATGGCGCAGTTCCGGGTTCTTCACCGTCAGCTTTCCCATGCCCGGGAAAGACACAGGTCAACTGCGCAGGCGCAACCCGACCTCTGATGGAGAAAAACCGGAACCCACCTAGCCACGCCCACTGCCCGCCCCCAACCCGCCTACCTCCCGCCCACTGCTCTCCCACTCCCAGTCCCAGGACATAAAAGCCGCTCCCAGCGGGCTCGCTGCGCGCACTTCCTCAGCCCTCACTTGTGTTGGGATTGTAGGAACTCCACCCGAGAGCTCCACCTGGTGACTCTCCCGGCCTCCTCTGCCGGAGACCTACGGACCTCACCCCTCCCCCACACCTTCTTTCCTGAAGCTGGGGGACCAAAAATAAATGTGCAGTTTTGCTCCTAGCCCTGCCTACTCGCTGGTCATTTCATACTGGCCCTGGTTTCCTGGAAAGCAAATCAGCTTCCTGGAAAGCAAATCAGCTTCCTGGAAAGCAAATCATTAAGTACATAATTGGCTGCCATATGAACAAAAAAATGACTTGCATCTATGGTTTCTTCACTTCATATTTCCCAAACTCAGGGTCTGTTTTGGAAGATTAACTGAAATATAGTTACCATCTGACTACTAAAACAGCCTCCAAACAGACCCATCTCTCTTCCTGCTGCCTCTGGGGCTTCCTGCCCAGATGCACAGAGCTGACCTTCCAGGGCAAGCCCTGGTGGCCCCCAGGGCTCCTCTTCCTCCTCCTTTCTTCCTGCCTCACCGTCCCCATTCCCACTGCTCACTAGCAGTCCTGAGAGCACATACTTCCAGCCCATGGGGATCTGGCATGCTGCAGAAAGGAACAGCATGGAACCCATGGCCCTGGGGAGAGACCCCAGCACAGACACAGAGTAGGCACTGCATGGCATCCTCCCCATTCATCTCCACAACAGACTTGAGAGGTTCCGTTCAGTTACTTTTTAAGATGCTGATATCATTTTGGTATTTGTACTGTGCAAATCTCATGTTGAATTGTAATCCCCAATGCTAGAGGTGAGGCCTGGTGGGAGGTGTTTGGATCATGGGGGCAGATCTCTCATGGCTTGGTGCTGTCTTTGTGAGTTCTCTGAGATACGATCATTTAAAAGTGTGTGGCATCTCTTCCCCTCCTCTTGCTCCTGCTGTTGCCATGTGATGCACCTGCTCCCCCTTCACCTTCCACCATGATTGTAAGCTTCCTGAGGCCTCCCCAGTGGCAGATGCCAGCATTATGCTTCCTGTACAGCCTGCAGAACCATGAGCCAATTAAACCTCCTTTCTCAGTCTCAGGTATTTCTTTATAGCAATGCAAGAACAGCAATGCAGACGGGATCATGGAGGCCCAGCAAAACAAGTGAACTCAGTGAAGCTCACGCCGTCAGTGAGAGGCAGAGCCAACGTTTAAACCTGGTTCTCAGCACACCCAAAGCCAACGTCAATTCTATGGCACCTTCCTTCAAAGCTCTCCATAGGTGTGCCTCCAGAGCTCAAGCTGCAGCTGAAGTCAGCCCCAGAGCTCTGCCCCTTGGCACAGCTGGCGACTTTCCCTCTGGACTCCCTAGGCCTTGGCAGCTGTCTGTTGCTCTCATGTTTGTCAGCAGAGATCACTGTGGGTCGTCATCTGGTCCCTGGTCACTCCCTTTCAGCCTGTGGCTCCTTGGGTCCTGAGGTGTCTATGTCTGGCACCAATCGACTTGAGAAAGATCAAGCGCAGTGAGTGAAATAGTCCTGATCTAAGGTGCGGGTTTCCCGGGTTCTGGTCTTGATTCAGCTAGAAACGGATGGTGTGATTCAGGTTTCTCCTCCATGCTCATTCCCAGAGACAGGGCAATGGGAACCATCGCCAAGTTCCCGGCTCCATGCAGGCTGCTGTGCTAAGGAGAAGGGCAAGCTCTACATCCACTTCTTCTAGACACAGGCTCTCTGTGTCAGTCTCCTTCACTGTTTAAGAGGAACGACACAGACCTACTTCACGGGGCTGCTGCCAGGACTGTCACTCCGGAAAGGGACACCCTGTATTAGCTAAATGCTTGGTAACCAGCTGCTAAGGGTGTTCGCCTTGTTCTTGGATGCTGTGTTCCACCTTTCCCCTGACAAATGCATTCAGCTCTTTAGAATTCTCTTTTTTACCCATTTGGGATGTCTATAAAGTCTAAAGGATATCTACTTCATCTTAAACAAGGTTTCTACAAAGATAAAACTGGACAGTTTCACCCAATTTTTACAAGTCTGGTTCTTGATGCCCAAGAAGCCGCCACCAGAGGGCAGACGAGGACACTATTTATAGTTGAGGAAAGTTTGCAGGGAGGCGCAAAGCTGCATTTTGAAGATGAAGATGGTCGCTAGGTCAAAGGCCTCAAACTGTTGAATAATTCCAAGGATTTCCTTGTCTACTCTCAACTATGCTTGTCTTCCAAAGGCCAGAGAAATGAGAAAAAAAAAATAATAATAATAGAAAAGGGGACAGCATTGGAATCATACAGACCAGACCAGATCAGACTTAGAGGATTACTGCAATGATCTGGTGGGCAAATAAAATTGAGGAAAAGACCAACCTAACCTCTGTCCACCGCGTGTGCCTCACAGCCGACGGCTGTGAGACTGCCCGCCACTCTGGGCCCACACAAGGTTAGATAGCCCTGGCACCCACCAAGTTCTGAGACCCTCCCAGACACCCCCACAACGGGATCACTTCCAAGTGCTACACACGGAAAACACCAGCCCTGGTTCCTGGGACATAGTAGGCCCTTGAGAAGTAACTTTCTGTCTCAGAAGGTGAGAAGCACATCCTCAACAGCGGTGTCCTCCACTCACAGAGGTGCCAAGGATAGCGCTACAAAGCCAATTTTCCTTGAGATTTCAGAAGTCTTTTCAAATAAAAAAATGGAAGGCGGAGATAATTGAAATACAAGGGAGGCTCTTTTTCCTGGTGTTGTGAGGAGGCAGGCCCCCAGGCCCTGGCACAGAATCAGCACCATTTTCACAGTGGCACCTGGCTTCCTCTTAGTTAACTGTGGCCGTTCGGGAACGGCATGGTACTGATGGCTCAAACACAGTCTGTGATGCCTCAAGGGAACTAGTTGAGCCATTTGTTTGAATTACATGACAGATCTCTTATAATTCCTTAAGAGCGAGTGTTTTTTGGGGCTTGTTGGGGGTAGGGGGTAAGGGGAGGGAGAGCATTAGGACAAATACCTAATGCATGCAGGGCTTAAAACTTAGATAATAGGTTGATAGGTGCAGCAAACCACCATGGAACATGTATACCTATGTAACAAACCTGCACATTCTGCGCATGTATCCCAGAACTTAAAGTAAAAATAAAATAAAATAAAATAAAATAAAGTTAAAAAAATGTGACTGTTTTTGAGCAGTTGGAAGATGAGAGCATTGGAGCTGAACTCTTATCTTGAACCATTTCACCCACTCTGGCCAGGCACTCCTGGTTATAAAGGCAGGGGCAGGGAGGGCTGGAGCAGGCTCTGGGGCTAGTCCACCTCAGCACATAAGGGGCAGACACTTCCTCATCAACAAGTCGGGATGAAGAAGGACGTTTTGCTGACCAATATCAACAAATAAAATATTGGCAAGCTGGAAGCTGCAGAGACCTCATATTCAAATCGATTTAAAGTGAACTAGGCAGGGAAGCAGAAAAATGATGGTCTTTCTTGGCGTTCAACGCTGGGCTCTTACATCAGGCCCTCACATGGAAATAACCTTGGACAGGCTTTTGCATGATGGCTTTTCCTGTGTTCTTTTTACTGCCTCAACTAAGTGTTTAGACCAGACACTTTCACTCACTGTCACTCTAGGGATTCTATTTATCAAGGTCCTCAAATAGGATTCCAACTACTCCACTATCACCATCTCCAAGGTAAGATCCAGGCACTGTAACGCCCTTGAAGGACTGTGCAAAGTTTTCTGCTGGATGAGTTTTAGAGACCAGGGAATGTAAATGCAAATCATTCAAGCTGGACATGGATTGTGGGGGTCACAGGTGGAAGATGATGAAACTGGGAGAAGATGAAAAATCACACTAACACTCACACCACACACACACCACACACACATCACACACACATACCACAGCATCACACAAAATATACACACTACACACTCACACTCACATCATACACACCACACACACCACACATGCATACACCACACTCACACTCACATCACACACTCACCCACCACACACACTCACACCACGCAGCATCAAACACAATATACACACTACACATACTCACATCACACACACACCACACACATACCACACACACATACACCACACACTCACACCACACACACCACACACACATATACCACACACTCACACCACACAGCATCACACAAAATGTACACAATACACACACATCACACACACACACCACACATACACCACACACACACCACACACACCACACAGCATCACACACAATATACACATTATACACTCACACATCACACACTCACATACCATGCACGTATACACCACACACCCACACTCACACCACACAGCATCACACACAATAAACACACCACACACTCACACCACACACACCACACTCACACCACACACTCAAACACCACACACACACCACACAGCATCACACACAATATACACACACCTCACACTCACACCACATACACCACACTCACACCACACACTCAAACACCACGCACCACACATACACACACCACACACACAAACACCACACACACCGACACATTACACACACATCACACAGCACACACCATGCATCACACACACACCATACCCCACTCATACCATACCACACACTACACAGACCACACACTACACAGACCACACACCACACCACCCACACACATGTCCTATACCACACACACACACAGACACTACAGGCCTAACTCCAGGAAATGAGAGATAGAGCAGAGTCCAGAAGACCTCTTCTGTTTCTACGAACCAGATCAGCCACTGTCTTGCTTTAGGTGACTCAGGAAACCCCAAAAGGCTATGACTTCAGAAATGAGGCCTGGACACCCATGACAACGGCTAGTACCTGCATGAACTAGTTGCTCTGCAAGTACAAGATGTAGAAATATACAGGAGAAAAACATCAAGTCAGCAACTTCCACTCCTCAGCTTTTCTGTCCTTTCTAAGGACAAAGGGGTAACTCCTTGCAATTCCCTGGCTGATAGGAGTGAAGGTCAAATTGGGCCAATATCAAGGCTCTGGGAGTCTGCAGGAGCACCGGCATTTGGAATAAAAGAAAAATGGGGTAACAAAAAAAAAAAAAAAAAAAAAACAAGGGGAAAAATTGTAGCCAAAATCAGACAAAGCTTGGCAGCAGTGAGTGACATAAGGCAAAGAAATTTCCAAGCATGAATGTGGCCAACCCTGTTAACACGTGCAGCCTCACTTTCTCGTCGTGGTTTGCTTTGGGTTTCTTTGATACAATGATGGTGACGGCACAAAGACAGTAAGCTAGCAAAGGCAGAAATGCTGACAGCAAGCATTCATCAAGGATACTGATTTTTATAACGCCCTGCTGGAGTTTACAGATGTCACAACAGAGGTACTCAGATTTTTGGCATGAGAAATTTAGGGGTGAGGAGGTAAAGGGACCTGCAGTAGCAGGGTACCCCACTGGGCAAGATCTACAGGCAAAGGCTCCCATCACGCCCGGCCAGGGGACAGTGGGGACCCTCCCTGGGTTCTTACCACATCCCACAGGCAGGTCACCTTGCTGGCCCCATGCCCAGGAAAGTGGTCATGGAGGTTTGCACCATGTCACACTGCCATGAGACAGCCAACAGCAGAGCACACAGGCTGCCCAGCCTCAAAAACACATGGGTGCTGGCGTGCACAGAGCATGGGGAAAAGGATTTAGAAATAAGACCCATGGGCCAAGACTCCATGATCTCTTCCTGTGCCAGGTTCCTCCTGGTCTCCATGCAAGGGACCTGGCAGACAAGCAGATAGCTTAACTTTGTCTACTACTGGGCAGCAGAAAGTCCTGTAATTTGGAAGGTATCCTGCATTTGCAGGAAGAGCAATCAGCACTTCTCATGACTGAAGGCATCCGCTTTGAGGAGTCTTCTAAAAAGCCTTCAGGAAAAAATCCATTCTCAACACCAACTCCAACCTCTGAACTGACCCTGCCGGCCAACTGCACCCTCCTGGTACAGGCCCTCCACCCATGCCAGAGTGAGCCCACATCCTGGAGGTGATGACTTTTGAAAGAAAATTTCTGAATGCATACTTTAAAATCAAGCTTACCAAACCCTCTGAGAACAGTGCTAACTCACCTTTCGTGGTCACCAGAAATGTTTTGGACTGCCTCCTCAGCCATGTCCTGTGCAAGCTGGTCACAAGTATCACAATCAGCAGACCAGCTTCTTCCTACATCCTCTGGAAGACAAAGAAACAGAGCTTAATGCTTCCAGCTTCTGTACCTGTGACCTCTTATCAGGACACACATCAAACACAGAGGGAAAAATCCAAACTCCGGTAACATTTTCCCAATCAGAAACAGCTTTTGTTTTCTAACATTGTCAGACAAATTCCTTCCTAAGAAGTGTGCTTTCGACAGACGTGGTGGTTCATGCCCGTAATTCCAGCACTTTGGGAGGCCGAGGTGGGTGGATCACTTGAGGCCAGAAGTTTGAGACCAGCCTGACCAATATGGTGAAACTCTGTCTCTACTAAAAATACAAAAATAGCCAGGTGTGGTGGCAAGCACCTGTAATCCCAGTTACTCAGGAGGCTGAGGCGAGAGAATCGCTTGAACCCAGGAGGTGGAGGTTGCAGTGAGACAAGATCGCACTACTGTGCTTCAGCTTGGGCAATAGAATGAGACTCTGCCTCAAACACAAAACAAAATAAAACAAAAGTGTGTTTTAGGTAGGGATCTTTGTGGCTGCCTGAAACATGTTGCTACTCAAGGGAAAAACTGTACATGGAAGCTGAGAGAGTTCTGAGAATTAAAAACTGTGACTGTCGGCTGGGCACGGTGGCTCACGCCTATAATCCCAGCTACTCGGGAGGCTGAGGCTGGAGAATTGCTTGAAACTGAGAGGTGGAGGTTTCAGTGAGCCAAAATGGTGCCATCGCACTCCAGCCTGGGCAACAGAGCAAGGCTCTGTCTCAAAAAAAAAAAAAAAAAAAGGCCGGGCGCTGTGGTTCATGCCTATAATCCCAACACTTTGGGAGCCGAGGTGGGCGGATCACGAAGTCAGGAGATCGAGACCATTCTGGCTAACATGGTGAAACCCCGTCTCTAGTAAAAATACAAAAAAAAATTAGCCAGTGTGGTGGCGGGCACCTGTAGTCCCAGCTACTCGGGAGGCTGAGGCAGGAGAACGGTGTGAACCCAGGAGGCGGAGCTTGCAGTGAACCGAGATGGCGCCGCTGCGCCAGTGCACTCCAGCCTGGGTGACAGAGTGAGACTCCGTCTCAAAGAAAAAAAACAAAAAAACAAAGCTGTAACTGTCCACAACTGGACTGGGGAACAGGGTACCTTCCAGAAGAGTAGAAGAGCATTCATATGGAAGGCTGGCAAGGCACACCCTAGGGACACTCTGTCTTCTGGCACAGCCTAGGAATGATCTGGTTCCGAATCTCCTGCACCTCTCCTTGTTTGCAAATGGTTGGGTCAGACTGAGTTCTCTCCATTATGAAACACTTTCTCTTACATTTTTAAAGCATTTGTTAGTTGCCTTAGTTCTTTATACCAACATTTAAACCTTTATAGATTTGAGAAAACTTAATGTTTTACTCAGAAAACTAGATAATTTTTCTCTCTGCTCTGAAGAGACTGATACCAAGAAGAGTGGGAATGTTTTCAGGCACGAGCTCCTACTCAGATGGGAACAGGGACCCCTTAAATGATGATGATCCAAGCTACGGGTGTCTGACCTTGGATCCCGTGTTTTCTGGAACTTTGCTGCAGATGAGGTGAGTAACCAGAGCCCCGTGGGGGTTTAAGGGGCCTGTTGTTGACCTAACACATCTGTCTTTCCTGGGGCTTGCTGTTACCTCTGCTTTTCTCACACTGCCTTGGCAGTGCCTCTGGCTTTGTCCCCACTGTGCTTGTTGTGGATAAATCTCAGAGTTGGGGGAAACGCCTACTTTCCAATTTCGTTAGCAATACGCTTTCAAATGTGCTTGTGACCAAGGAAAGGATAAACTGCAAACTGCAGTTTGTAAACGAACAAAATTCCTTCTTTCTGGAGCCCCTGCGATTTGCTCTAACACCTTCCTGTCAAATCTAAACAGAGTCCACTGGGTAAAGACACCTGCGCAACCCTGCCTGCTGGGCTGGCATCCATACCCACATGCACACCTGGATGCTCTGACCTTGCTGCTGCCTGTGCCTCCCTGTGGGGCTGGACATCCTGAGAACAGGGCCTACATTTAAAGTGTGGGATGTTTTTGAAGCCAGCAGTGCTAACCAAAGATGCCAGGAAATGAGGAGGAGCAAAGAAAGTGACATAATTGAGGGAAGAAAAATGCCTGCACTGCCCTACGTGGGAGGCAGTCTCATAGCCACTCTCAGCTACTGAAGCTTAAGTTACTTACAATTAAATAGAATTAAGAATTAGCTGGAGAAACCCCATCTCTACTAAAAATACCAAAAAAATTAGCCAGGTGTGGTGGTGCGTGCCTGAAATTCCAGCTACCCAGGAGGCTGAGGCAGGAGATTTGCTTGAACCCAGGAGGCAGAGGTTGTGGTGAGTCAACTTCCTGCCATTGCACCCCAGATTGGGCAACAAGAGTGGAACTCTTGTCTCCAAAAAAAGAAGAAGAATTAGCTTTAGCTTCTCCATCATTAGCCACATTTCACAGGCTCAGTAGCCCAGATACAAATTATACAATGTTTCCATCATTGCAGAACACCCTCGTGGCCAGCGCTGGGTTGGGCAGCCTCCCGTCTTTTTCCTGGCCCCTGTGGCCAGCATTGTGTCCTCAGAGCAGCTGCATCCAGATAAGGGAGGGGTTCTCAGTTCATCTACATTCTTGGGCTATCCTTCTCCACCTGGGGTTTGCTGAGCACTGCATCGGTACAACAGGGAGCCCAACACAGAACCAAACTCACTGCTTCCCTCCCGAGGACAGAGGGGTGTGCCGCTTAAGGAGAGACGTGGATGCAGCCAAGCAAACTGGAAAACGTCAAGTCTTAAAACTGCTTTAAGTAAAATATTCTGAATGAAATTAGGTAAATGGTTTCCAAATATGGCCCATTTTAAGAAATCACTATCTAAGCTCCTGATTTAGAAACAAAGACTTGATCAGGATATTGACTCTCCTTCTGACCTTGATGAAAGGAGGAAAAAAACACAAGAAAAATGGTTTCTTTGCATGAAATCAGTGTGCAAGGACAGAATCCCCCTGGCTGGAAGAGATTCTGGGAGGCCTTTCCCTTTGGCTTCATTGTTTTAAACAAAATCCACTTCCTTAGAATTTGTTTTTTAAGCCACAAATTCTGCATTTCAGATTTAATACTTAGTTTCTAATACTGCTCCTTAGATAATAGCTCACTTAGTCAACCCCTGCCTTACTCCACAGATTTAAGGTGCTTAGCATGTACATAGTTCAGAACGGATACCTGAAAGTAGGTAGCACTGCCTGAAGACTTTCAATAGTCAAAGTGGAAAAGCAAACACAGGTGTTTACACAGTTCACAGTGTAAAAAGGCACAAACAGAGCTGCAGTTTCAACAGCACAGGGTTCCTCTTCAGATGGAAACCTCAGCAATTGTTCTCACATGGATTTTCATACTTGAAGATGTCATAGATGGCATTTAATGATTTTTAGGTTTCAGATTTGGGGAAATTCTACATTTGCAACTCAGGCAAGTGTATACATAAAATATACAAGGAAAATTAGCACTAGAATGATGATTATCATGAGCAACCAACTTCGTTTCTCAGGTCTCAATGCAAGCCCAGGTTCTGAACATTATCATATCATCTGCCTGCTTCAGTTTCTCACCTCCAAATGGAGCTTCCTGGTAAAGCACCTGGCCGGTCAGCATCACTTGACCTCTTTGCATGAGCAGTCGCACAGGCTGACATGTCCCTTCCTAGCAAGACTGCCAGTCACTGTCATTTCCATTCTGTTCCTTGAGGCAGCTTGTGGACCTCTACTTATCTACCTTTAGATATTCTACATCATTTTTTTATTACCACCCCATTCCCACCCCCAGCCCACACTCTGGGTCCCATCATACCCACGGAAACAAACACAGTGCTTGGGCAAATTTTTGTAATTAATTGTGGTGAAAAGAAAGAAAAATTGGTAAGATCTCGGTAGAATGTCAAACTCACCATCCTTTGAGCTGGTCCCCAGAGTGGGCTGCACCAGGGAGAGCAGGGGCAAGGCTGCGATCAGCCCCCTCCAGCCTGGCTGCAAGCAGGCTGCTCCCATGGGGCTGCTGATCAGCATTCAAACCAGGGGTGGCTGTGGGGAAGTGAGCGCAGGTGGAAAGCCCACAAATGCATCCTGAAGCAACGGGGACTGGTCTTGCTCCGCCCCATGGGCTGGAGCAGTGAGCCTTCCCTGCCTCCATTAGCATCTTGGGACAAGCAGCCAACCAGAAACTCCCCCTGAGAAGCAAATCTCCTGCCCAGAAAGTCTGGGACCTTAGCCTCCCTTCACCCCAACATGCATCTGGGCCATTTCCTCTGAGATGAGTATGTCCTAAGTGATGTTCATTTGCAGGAAAATATGTGTTAATCTATCTGTGAGGCTCAATCGTACCTCCACTAAAGAAAAACAACATAGTTATTAAAGTATCATGATTTTGTGAAAAATGGCTGAGTGCCCTGTAATTTGCAGAGGGAGGGCATCATGGGACACTTTTAAAGCTACTGTCAAACTAGAAAAGACAAATTTGCTGGGACTAAACACCTGGGACTAAACACTTTTAGTACACCTGGGACTAAAAGTAGGTACTTTGTCTTATATAAATCCTCAATAATTGGAATTATAAATGGCATCTCTCTCTTCTGTAGTCTTCTGTGCTTTCTATTGGCTTCAAAATAAAATTAAGTATCCATGGCTTGATATGTGATAGGCTGCCCCCAAATGCCTTGAGTCCTTTAGCCACTTGGCGTGTAGGGGAACATAACCATCCCCTAATTGTTCTCTCTCTGCAGAGTCACACGCAGCAATTCCACTGAAGGAACGCGGTGGTCACAGTAGGAATCATCTTTCAGCACTCCAGAGTTTGGTGATCTCTTTGATTTTTCCCTCTCAAAAGTACGTTACAAATAGGGAATTGCCATAACCACCTTTGCATTTATCTTGTTCCAGTGCAATTGTTAAGAAAAGCACAACACATGTATTATATGGGGTAATGTATTAGGTTCTGATGCACATATTTTGTGTAGTATACAATTATCCGTATCATCTCAGCTTCCTTACCCTCACCCACCCACCTTATTTTCATCAAAGTCTGTCCTTTCATCTGGAGTGGTTTCTCCACACTGAATATTATTTGATATAGACAACTGATATTTCATAAAGTATGAATAGAATCCTCTTAGGAAAGTATTGCTACTTATCTGAGCCCAGATCATATGATGGTAAATGCCAAGGCAGACCCAGGACAAGTCCCATGGTCCCTGGGCATGGCCCCTCTCAGCTTCCCCATGGAGCTGAGCTGGAGCACCACTGTTTCTCTTGGTTATTTCAGACTTGTCCAGTGTGAAGGGAGGCCCTGTCATTTGGGACAGGTTAAGCCACTAAACATCTAAGAATCACACTGGGCATTTCTTTCTAGATTTAAGACTGCATGCTCCAAAAACTGGTAAAGCCCCAGGTAGCAGCTGCTTTGGGAAGGCCAAATTTGAACTAGGTGAAGTGTTAATGAGGAGGTCCTGCATCCCATCAGGCACTTCCCTCATGAGGGCCCCTTATGTCCTCTGCCTCCTTGGCAGGGTTTATTTGCAAACAGTGAAAGAAGTGAACAGAGAAAAGTACAAAAACACAAGGTAGACACCCTCCACTCAGTTCTGGTTCTCACTTCCATCTGGTCATCTGTTTTTCTTTCCCTGTAAGGGGAGGATCCTCACCCAGAAGACTTCACTAGAATTTTCTCTCAATAAGGAAGATAACCAAACATAATTTTAAATTGAAACTAATATGGTAAAAAGTGGTTACAGTGTGTATGTATGTAGATTCCTTTAAATTTTTAAATAGCTTGAGGTTAGAAATGCAGGGCTGTCTGGTTACAAGGTTTGAGCCCTAAGGTCACTGGATGATGTCATGGTGTGCTGAGACATGCCAACTAAACCTCTGTGAGCCTCGTAAGAGCCATGGAAGTCACCCAGTCTGCACTGTGTGCTGCTGTGAACTGGCAACATCTGGTTAGCAGCGTATATTCACTGAGAAAAAAGCAAACTTTTGCTTGTTTCGTTTTGTAAGGCTTATGTTATGGTTTGAGTGTGTCCCCTAAATTCGTATGTTAGGAAGGAATTCCTGTGTTGGGAGGTAGGGCCTGATGAGAAGTGATGAGGTCACAAGGGCTCTGCTCTCATGATGGCTTAATGCTGTTATTGTGAGAATGAGTTGTTATCAAAGACGGTCCACCCCTCTTGCCTCCTTTCTGTCTCCTGCACACGCTTCTGCCTTGTGCCCTTCTGCCAGGGGACAATACAGCAAGGAGGGCTTTACCAGATGCATCCTCTTACCTTACTTTGGACATCCCAGCTCCCAAAACTGTAATAACTCTCTTTTCTTTATAAATGACTCAGTCTGTGGGAATCAGCTATAGCCACACAACACAGACTAAGACCACTTATAAATGCTCACATTTTACACTTTCCAATTTAGAAACCTGCCAATGAGTAATGCTATTTTCTCTAATTCCAACCACCACAGGTGGTCAGCACGTTTAGTCACTGTTAGAGAAACTGTCTCAAGAGGCTGAATGACTTGCCCAAGACTAGGACGCTGGAAAGAGCCAAAATCCATTCCCAGGTCTTAGGGTGTGGAATTTAGCATCTTTCCAAGCTATATACGCTGGTTATGGTTTAAGATTGGTTCATTTTGTGCTACAGGCGAATAGGACCTAGATTCCAGGAAAGCAGCTACATTTTCTCATGCTACCTGTGGGGTCATCTTCCTTACTGTCCAGTGATTTGTGAAGTCCTCTGTGTGGCTGGTCTCTCCCAGAATCCTTTAGCCTAGAACTTAATAAGTGGTCACTCTGCCCTCACTGCAAAGACTTACAGATACTGATTGATCCTCATCCATGTTAGGCCCATGGTAAAAAGAGATGACTCTGCAATGTGGTGCCACCTTATTGATTGAGACTCCAGTATTCTAAACCTGGCATAATATCAAAGTGACAAATAAAAAGTCTTCTGTGAAGAGTCTGAAGTTCAGTGTTCAGGAAACTGTAATTGTCAAGTGAATACATAAAGCACTCCAATAACAAATATTTATTATTTAGTCCCTTAAAAATAATTTACTTCATTACAAAGATAGTAATACAATTTTTAGAAAATGCATACATGTACAAAGATTGAAATAAAAAAACACTCATAAATATCCAGATTTAAATGTCAGTGTATACCTTCCTGATCTTTTTCTATTATACTGTATATATCAATGTCTAACCTCCTTTTTTAACTATGTCATATACATTTTGCCGTATCAGTACACTTTTTTTCTGTAACATTATTTTTTAGAGCATATCAAACCATAGTTTATTTCACCAATCCCCAATTAATTCATAATTAGAATATTTCGTGTTTTTCCAGCGTAACAGTTCTAGAACATCTTTGATGATAACCTTTGTGTAAATTCCTTTAAGTACTGAGTCAAAGGAGACACACATCTTTTCAGGAATTCTGTATAAAATAAATACTAAACTAGACTCCAGGAAAGTGATAACAAATCACATTCCCAACAGCACTGTCCCAATGGGGCTAATTTATCTCCTTTTTAATCTTGGGCTTACTTCCAGTTATAACATCATTTTTATCTCTTGATTCAACAATTGTACTTAGAAGAAGCTCTAAAAATCCCAAACTGAAGCTTCCTTTTAGACCCTCCCTATTAAAATCCATATGAAAGAACAGAATTCAAGAGCCATCAGCAAAATGGAGGAGTTAAAGTTACTGGCTTCTGGCCGGGCGCGGTGGCTCAAGCCTGTAATCCCAGCACTTTGGGAGGCCGAGACGGGCGGATCACGAGGTCAGGAGATCGAGACCATCCTGGCTAACACGGTGAAACCCCGTCTCTACTAAAAAATACAAAAAACTAGCTGGGCGAGGTGGCGGGCGCTTGTAGTCCCAGCTACTCGGGAGGCTGAGGCAGGAGAATGGCGTAAACCCGGGAGGCGGAGCTTGCAGTGAGCTGAGATCCGGCCACTGCACTCCAGCCTGGGCGACAGAGCGAGACTCCGTCTCTAAAAAAAAAAAAAAAAAAAAGTTACTGGCTTCTGTCCCCACCACATAATTTCAACTAAGCAAATACCCAGTGGCAAGATTATTGCCCTGATTATCCCAGAAATTGGGAGTGAAGCTGTGACAACTCACTGGACCACAGAGCCAAGAAAAACCATGATCAGAGGGTAAAGAGAATGGTTCTGTTTGATCATGACACCCCTCCCCCAAGCGCACATAGCACCTCACTTGGAGAATTTCTCTGGAATCACAATTTCTACAGTGGGAAAAAAGAGCAGGAGGTGGGTATTCACCTTCCCCACCATTCTGAGACTCTTCACAGGGGCACACTATGGTCCTTTCCCACTGGAAGCACTGCAGGTGCCATCAGGGTCAGCCTACTAGGTGTAAATTAGAAACAAAGAATGGGGGTGGGGCTTACAGCAATCAGCAAACAAATCACAGAGCCAACTGTAGGGAACCTGGGCTTAGGGCACCATTTGGCACTACACGGGCTGTAGCACTCAAGGGCTTAAAGACCAAAAAAGACAGTGTGCTTACAATTTCTGGACAGACCTACTGTACAAGGACAATCACAGACAAGGCCAGATTGTAAAGACTGTTTATAAATACCTATATATTCAATGCTCAGATATCAATGTGTAACTACAAGGATGAAGAACAGTCAGGGAAACATGATGTCACCAAACAGACAAAGTGCCAGTGACTGACTCTAAAGAGGCAGAGATATATGATATTCCTGATATAATTCAAAATAGCTGTCTGAAGGCATAAAACTCACTGGTAAAAATAACTCAGGAACTGATAACCAATGATGATGATGATGAACAACCCAGATGACTGGCTGAATTCATTGCTCAAACTAGAGAAAAACACTGTCCTACTAAATGATACCATTTTAAATAAACTGATTGGTCATTACTGTCAAGCAATTGAAGTACTTTGTCCAGATACAAATAAAGATGAAGGTTTTGCTCAAATTCAAGTGAGATTTGAAAGCTGAATTAAAAGCTATTCAAGAGTCAGATGACGCATAAGCTGCTATAGCAAACTGCAAGACATTTGCTTTTGTGCATACATCTTCTGCACAATTTGAAATGTCTCAAGGTAATTTCAAAAAAAGTAAACACCTTCTTCATAAAGCTATAAAATATGGAGCAATACCACTAGAAATGCTGCAAACTGCCATGCAGAATTGAAACCTCCAAGAAAGTAGCTGCTTTCAGAGAAGGAAAAGAGTTCATCAACATTGACAATATTAACTATCCAAGAATCATTCTCTAGTTCATTGGACATTTACAGAACAGGAACATGCTGTAATTAGGCAATTAGGCAACAGAAAGCAAAGGCATCCAAATTGGGAAGGAGGAAGTTAAACTGTCCCTGTTTACAGATGACATGATCATAAGTATAGAAAATCCTAACGACTCCACCAAAAAAACTGTTCAAACTAAAAAAACATTCAGTAAAGTTTCAGGATACAAAACCAACACACAAAATCTGTATTATTTCCTTTTTGAGACAAGATCTCACTCTGTTGCCCTGAAACAGAAAGTGCAGTATTGCAATCACAGCTCATTGCAGCCTTAGCCCCCTGGGCTCAACCAATCCTCCCACCTCAGCCTCCCAAGTCGTTGGGACCACCACATCTGGCTAACTTTTGTATTTTTTGTAGAGAAGGGGTTTTGCCATGTTGCCCAGGCTGGTCTCAAACTCACGAGCTCAAGCAACTCACCTGTCTTGGCTTCCCAGAGTGTTGGGATTACAGCCATAACACCAGTATCATTTCTATACATTAATGGTGAACTATCTGAAAAAGAAATCAAGAAAATCCCATTTATAATAGCTATAAATAGATACTATATATATATATATATATTACTACAAAAAAAAAAAAAAAACAATAGAATATACCAAGACAAATAAACTAGATATAAGAATAATATTTAAAAAAAAGAAAAGGTGAAAATCTCTAGGATGAAAACTATAAAACGCTGATGAAAGAAACTGAAGACACAAATAAATGGGAAGTTATCCTGTGTTCATGGATGGAAAGAATTATTTCTTAAATGTTCATACCGTCCAAAGCAATCTGCAGATTCAGTGCAATATTCCTATTCAAGATACCAATGAAATTCCTCACAGCGATAGAAAAAAAATCCTAAAATTCGTATGTAACCACAAAAGACCTTGGATGGCCAAAGCAATCTTGAGCAAAAAGAACAAAGCCGGAGGCATCATAATACCTGACTTCAAAATATACCATAAAATTAAAGTTATAAAAACAGCATGGTACTGGTATAAAAATAGATAGATCAGTGGAACAGAGAACCCAGGAATAAATCCACACATTTACAGCCAACTGATATTCAACAAAGGTGCCAATAACAACATTTATTGAAAAGAAAGGACAGTCTTTCAATAAACGATGCTGGGAAAACTGAAAATCCACATGCAGAAGAATGAAATTAATCCCTTATCTCCCACCATATACACAAATCAACTCAAGATGAATTAAAGACATAGATGTAAGACCTGAAACTATGAAACTGCTAGAGGAAACATAGGGGAAATGCTTCACTAGATTTATACAGGCAAGAATTTTATGAACAAGACTTCAAAAGCACAGGCAACAAATCCAAACAATGGGTAAATCAAACTACATCAAATTAAAAGGCTTCTGCACAGCAAAGGAAACAACCGACAGAGTGAAGAGACAATCTATAGAATGGGAGAAAACATTATATTTGCAAACTATACATCCAACAAAGATTTAATATCTAAAATATAAAAGGAACTCAAACAACTTAATAGTAAGAAAACAAATAAGCCTATTTAAAAATGGGCAAAAGACCTGAACAGACTTCTCAAAAGAAGACAAGCAAACGGCCAATGGGTATATGAGAAAATGTTCATCACTAATCATCAGGAAAATGAAAATCAAAACTATAATGAGATATCACCTCAGTCACCTCATAGCAGTTAAAATGGCCATTACCAAAAAGATAAAAGATTAGCTTTGTTTGGGCCTTTCTTGGGGGAAAAAAAAAAAGACAGAAGGTAAGTGTTGGCAAGGATGTGGAGAAAAGGAAGCTTCTGTATGCTGTTAGAGGAAATGTAAATTAGTATCCCCATTAAGGCAAACAGTATGGAGGTTCTTCAAAATATTAAAAATAGAACTACCATATGATCCAGCAATCCCACTACTGGGTATTCACCCAGAGGAAATGAAATCAGTATATCAAAAAGACATCTTGCACTCCCATATTCACGGCATTATTCACTACAGCCAAGATATGGAAACAACCTAAGTGACCATCAACAGATGAATGGATAAACAAAATGGACATATACACAATGGAGTACTATTCAGCGATAAAAAAGAACAAAATCTGGTCATTTGCAACCACATGGTTGAACCCCTGGAGAATATTATATTAAGTGAAATAAGCCGGGCACAGATGATGCACGATCTCACTTATATTTAGAATCTAAAAAAGCAAATCTCATAGAAGGAGAGTAGAATGGTAGTTACCAGATGCTTAGGTGTTTGGGGGCAGCAGGTAAGGGAGATCCTGGTCAAGGATATATAATTACAGTTGGATAAAAAGAAATGCTGGGTGTGGTGGCTCATGCCTGTGGTCCTAGCACTTTGGGAGGCTGAGGCAGGCAGACTGCTTGAGCCCAAGAGTTTGAGACCAGCCTGGGCAATGTGGCAAAACCTCATCTCTACAAAAAATACAAAAATTAGTCGGGCGCAGTGGCACACACCTGTGGTTCCAGCTACTTGGGAGGGTGAGGCAGGAGGACTGCTTAAGCCCAGGAGTTTGAGACTGCAGTGAGCCGTGATTGTACCACTACACTTCAGGCTGGGGGACAGAGCTAGACCCTGTCTCCCCCAAGAAAAAAAAAAGAGCCATAAACCAGAATAGTCAAATATATAGAGACAGATATTAGACAAGTAATTGCCTGGGGCCAGGAGGTATATGCTGGGGGAGAGCAGAACAAGGGAAGAGAGAAAAATGAAAAATGATTACTTATGGTTAAGAAGTTTCTTTATTGGGTGATGAAAATGTTCTAAAATTGATAGTGGTGATTGTTGTACAACTCTGAGAACATACTAAAAACCACTAGACAGTCTATTTTAAATGGGTGAATTTGTGTGATATGTGAATTACATCTCAATACAGCTGTTTTAAAAAGTACTGAATTGTTACCTCTTCAAAATGATGGATGCTTTGCTAAATTGGCAACATACACTAAGAACATGAATGTCATTAAACACCTTTGCCTAGTGGCTGAACCAGAAGTCCAGCCCCAGGACTACTGTTGAGGCCACATTCTAGGTCCCCAAAAGTGGGCTCCTTCACACCAGGGACAGTCCCTCACTGTAAACTCAGCCTACAGAACTGACGGCTAAGCAGTTCCCTGCTGGGCCAAGGAAGCGCTGGAGGACAACAGGGCCACTTGGATGCTAGCCAGGAGCAACTGGAATGTGAAATTCTTAAGTGTCTCCAATATGGCACAGAATGACCTCAAAACTCGGCTGATAAAATTCTTGGATAAAAAGAATTGCTGGCTGTGGTGGCTTACGGCTATGATCCTAGCACTTTGGGAGCCTGAGGCAGGCAGACTGTTTGAGCCCAGGAGTCCTGGGCAACATGGCAAAACCTCCTCTCTACAAAACAATTTAAACATTAGTCAGGTGGCCGGGCGCAGTGGCTGAAGCCTGTAATCCCAGCACTTTGGGAGGCTGAGACGGGCGGATCACGAGGTCAGGAGATCGAGACCATCCTGGCTAACACGATGAAACCCCGTCTCTACTAAAAAATACAAAAAACTAGCCGGGCGAGGTGGCGGGCGCCTGTAGTCCCAGCTACTCGGGAGGCTGAGGCAGGAGAATGGCGTCAACCCGGGAGGCAGAGCTTGCAGTGAGCTGAGATCCAGACATTGCACTCCAGCCTGGGCGGCGGAGCGAGACTCCGTCTCAAAAAAAAAAAAAAAAATTAGTCAGGCACAGTGGAACACACTTGTGGTTCCAGCTACTTGGGAGGGTGAGGAAGGAGGACCGCTTAAGCCCAGGAGTTTGAGACTGCAGTGAGCCGCCGTGACTGTACTACTGCACTCCAGGCTGGGGGACAGAGCCAGATCCTGTCTCCCCCAGGAAAAAAAAAAAACAGCTAAAAACCAGAATAGGCAAATATATAGAGACAGATATTAGACAAGTAATTGCCTAGGGCTAGGAGGTATATGCTGGGGGAGAGCAGAACAAGGGAGGAGAGAAAAGATGTGCCTACCAAAAGGACGTGGGGCCCTCAACCCAGGGCAGGCAAGGAATGGGACTGCCTTACTTTACCCTGGCATTTAGGACAGTACTCCACAAACCATAAATTCTTATAAATCACAGCCAGTAAAAGTATGTCTCAAAATCCAGAAAGCCATTTAAAAGCAGGTCTCAACACTTTGAGATGTTAGTCTTGAAATAAGTTAATTTTTCAAATTATATTCATTCCTCTAAATGGATTAAATTGCTATTTCTTGACCCGGCAAAATTGTACCTTGGGAGACCATTCAATAAAGCAGCACTGTGCCTTTCTCTAAGTCTGTGGTTTTGTACGGGCTCCTGCCATCCTTTTTCACAGCTCTTTGAGGAGCAAAGAGGTGGAGGACTTAGTAGACACTAAGTAGCAAGTTGTGATAAGAATCAGAAACAGACACCAACTTCTTGAATCTCAACTAAGGTTTCTTCAGCCACATTCTACACAAAGATAAAATCTTAAGCCACTCATTAAAATCTTCAAAATTATGTGTATTTGATAATAAATATCATATAGAGCAAATGGTTAAGTCACTAATACCATTCTCTTTAACAATTTGTTTTATAAAACTACTTTCAGATGTTGTTTCATTTTGTAGCATGATTTTTAAGTTTTCTCACTACAGCTGGAATTAATTTTGTTACAACGAGAAAGGGTTTAAAAATTAAAATGGTGCCTTCTAATTTTAAAATGTTAATTTAACAAAATATTCCACCCTATTTAAACATTATTAAACATAGGCCAGGCATGGTGGCTCACGCCTGTAATCCCAGCACTTTTGAGAGGCCAAGGCAGGTGGATCACGAAATCAAGAGATCGAGACCATCCTGGCCAACATAGTGAAACGCCATCTCTACTAAAAATACAAAAATTAGCTGGGCGTGGTGGCACACACCGGTAGTCCCAGCTACTCGGGAGGCTGAGGCAGGAGAATTGCTTGAACTTGGGAGGTGGAGGTTGCAGTCAGCCAAGATCGTGACACTGGCAATCCGGCCTGGCAACAGAGCGAGACTCCGTCTCAAAAAAAAAAAAAACCGAAACAAGCAAACAAACAAAAAACCATTATTAAACATCAAAAGAACCATTCAAATACACTGGTTTTACCAAAAAACATGAAAAAGCCAAAATATAAATTTTCATGTTAGCTAGTCTTCCATTTCTTCATCTTGTCCTAAGCAACTTAGGCCTCAGTTTTGTAATGTGACATTAAGATAACGTTTATGGATGGGTGTGATGGCTAATGCCTGTAATCCCAGCACTTTGGAAGGCCCCGGTGGGTGGGTGGCTTGAGCCCAGGAGTTCAAGACCACCCTAGGCAACACAGTGAGACTCTGTCTCTATGAAAAATTAAAAACTAGCTGGATGTGGTGGCGCACACCGGTAGTCCCAAGTAGTCAGGAGGCTGAGGTGCGAGGATGCCTTGAGCCAAGGAGGTCAAGGCGGTGAGCCATGATTGTTGCACTTCACTCCAGTCTGGGTGACAGAGTGAGACCTTGTCTCAAACAAAACAAAACAATAAAAGATATTGTTGATCATGTCCACCTCCACAGGACAATGAGATAGAATTATAATAGGAAATATGATAGGTATGTTTCAGGGAGAATGAGCACATCTATCAGTACTGAATCAGCTTTGATGTTCAGAAACATCAAAGAAATATGGTCTCATCACTTAACACAGATGATACCTTAGAAGTTTCGTTTGTTTCTACTCTAAATAGAAGGGTCTTCTTTCCAGAACGACAGATCCGATGCACTGCGGAAGAAAGAAATATAAGGAATTACAACCTAAACCCAAAACTGGCCCCAGGAAGAAACTAATTGGAATGGCAGAAGGAGCTCCCAGCGAAGAGCTGTGTTGGCTGGGCCAGCTCTCCACACATCAAGAGGGGAGTGGACTCAGGTGGGCTTGAGTCCTCAGCAAGAGAGAGAAAGAGACCCCAAATGCTGCAGCTGTGACACCCCATAGCGCTCTGAGTAACCAAGGCAGTGGCGGCGGGGTGACAGAGGCTATACTTTCTGTCACTGGGCTCCAAGGGGCAGGAGCAAGCAGGGTGAACACATTGAAATGCAAGACTGACTGTACGCTACAGGCCGTGCTGAGCTAGAGCCTCTGCCTGGAGGGAAAGTACCCAGCTCCCAGGCAACAGCTGCACGAATTCTGGCTACTACACCAAGTCTAAATACATGGGGATTTTCACAACGTCAATGAGAAATTGTTCTTTAAAGCCTGAATAAATAAATTCTAGCTTTTCTTTTCAATGTCTTAAAAACAAAACAAAACAGACATGAGCAACATGAAGTGATATGTTTATCCAACTGTGTGCCATTAAGTCAACTTTTAGTTAAAATGTTAGAGAGGAACAGATAAGTACAGTGTGTCGATGTGCGGTGCTGTGAGGACACAGACCAGTGATCAGAACACAACGCCTACGGTCTCTCCCATCCTGACAAAGTCTCTGCATGCCAACTCCAGCAACAGGGTGCTAGGACAGCGCGGGGATGAAATACTGAAGGGAGACGTCTTCGTGAAGCAGATCAAAATGCACCATCTTGTTATTCACAATATCTGGGAAGAGAAAAGCCATGATTTTAAAGACCTAGTGCAGCACACATTTTGATATCTACTTTTTCAGAACAGCCTTCCCAGCCTGTGCCTCCTGTTTTAGGCATCTGTCTTCCCTGAGGCAGCTGTGGAGACCACAGTCTCTCACTCTCACTGCCACAGCTGAGGCTGCATCACTGGCATTTAGGACAGTACTCCACAAACCACAAGTTCTTATAAATCACAGCCAGTAAAAGTATGTCTCAAAATCCAGAAAGCTATTTAAAAGCAGGTCCCAACACTTCGAGATGTTAGTCTTGAAATAAGTTAATTTTTCAAATTATATTCATTCCTCTAAATGGATTAAATTGCTATTTCTTGACCTGGCAAAATTTTACCTTGGTAGATCATTCAATAAAGCAGCACATCTACCAGTACTGAATCAGCTTTGATGTTCAGCACTGGCGGCTTCCTGCAGCGAGGAAAGGAAGAGTGAAGCGGCCCAAGCCCTTGGCAAAACCCCCAGCAGGCTGGCAAACCACATTCACCCACATCAGCATCCTTCTGCAGGGAAGAGCAGCTCCTCACCAGTGAGTGGAGGAACTGTGCTGAGAAGAGCCAAGAGCCAGGATCCCCCAACACCTGGGACAGACTATGTCACACACTGCTGCATGGGATGGACCCCTGCATCTCAACGGTCCTGCCAATCCCGTGAGGGCCATGGGTGATGGCTAAAATCCAAGGCATCAGGCATGCAACTAAGCAGGGAAGTAAAGACAACATGAGGGTGGGCAGGAGCACACAGTGTGACAACCACCCAGAGCTTGGCGAGCTGCAGCACAGCAGCCGAGGAAAGGTCTCCAGCAGATGTGAGTGAGTGACAAGAAACCATGTATGAGCAGGCTGCAGAGAGGCCAACCCCAGGAGATGGGAGGTCAGGGAAAGGACCAGAAAGGACAAGCAGGAAGACAAGCATTCTTTAAGAGAGGTGGTACAAGGGCACAGGAGAGGCAGAGACTGAGGGTGGCAGGACCTAGCTAGAGGAAGGGACAACTGATCCGACACCTGAAGGAGACTGATAGAGACAGAAAAGGGGCTTTGGGAAGTTAAGAAGGTATGAGAAGTTCAACCTAGGGTTTTTTTTTTTAAATTTTGCTACATCACAATTTGCTGGTCCTCCTTTCTCTGCTACACGTGGGGACACCAAAGTGAATGTTGAGAAGACACATGGCTTAGTCAACCACCTTTGATAAGAACTCCTCTGTGTTCCTCATCAGCCTTGGATTCAGAAGGTCCCCAAAATACCAAGTTCAAAGACTGATGTTGTGCAGCGCAGGGACCCCCCAACCCCTGTGTTTCCATACTCTACACAGACGAGGAGTATTTCACCCTCTCACCATTCACACTGTGCTTGTCAGGACCAAGGGTCTGGGCATTGTACAGGAGCTTGGGAGAAGTGCAGCCATGAGGCCCAGCCCAAACTATGAACAAGGAGTCCCTTTACACGACCTCCAGGTGATCTCCATGCACATCAAGGTTCTGAGAAGCACCTTTAAGGACCTGGCACTGCCACACAGCTCCCACTATGCTCGGCCTTAGAAATATGACACCGTTCATGTCAAAGTTCCTTAAAAAGCAGCACAGCTACCTCACTCCAAAACTCCTCATGATCTGGCCTCATCTAGCTTCTCCATCTCTATCCTCAGAGCTGCTTCTCTGGTGGTATCTCCTTCTGTGCCCATCACTCCAACTGATGCCTTCCCCAATTCCCTAACACCCATCGCTCCTCCCATGGTCTCTTCTGATTCTCCTCATGTCTCTCATTTAAAAGGGCTGGTCCTTGACATTGCCACCTAGAATGTTCTGTTCCTTCTCTACAGCACACTGCAGATCCGAAGGGGATGAGGTGCAGTGTTGGCCCAACCTCCTCTCAGCTCAGCCTGGGAGCTATTCTACAAAACGTGGAACTTCAAATCCAGGCTGCAGTCGCTGTGATTTCAGTAGAAGGTGACAAAAATGCCTTGAAAAGCTCTTGGCAGGTAATGACCTTCTCATGTGTGGTCAGCAGATGAATAGTGCTGGAGCAGGTGTGTGACCTCACAAGACGGGGCCCAGCCAGAATCAAGAGGCAACTGTTAACCAGCAGCCAAGGGATAGATATGGGGCAGCGAGTGCAGGCCAGCGTAGCCACAGAAAGGAAACAAGACATCACAAGGGAAAACTTAAATCCAAGCCAAACCGTGTCTGGCACTCTGAGTAGGTCAAATTAGATGGCCATGGAGAAGGTGGGATGATCTGCACCCATCCTCCCAAGGGCGTCGCCAGGTGCGCTGGCCAGCTGAGGCAGCACACAACCCACCTACCAACCAGTGTGGCTGCAGGTTTCAGGCGCTAACAGAGTGCCCAGGGGTTGTTTCTCTGCTGCCACCTTAGGTACTTCTAAATCCAGGAAAATTTTAAAAACCCGACTGTCCTAGGAAGCTAAAGTCCACATAATTGAGCTTTTTTTTTTTGGACTTACGAGACTATATGCAATCTGTTAGATTAGAGTTGACTGAAGCATTTAGAATATGAAAGGATATGAAAAACAAAACAGACAAGCACACTCACTGCATAAGGCCTTTGTGGGATTTACTTGTTGTCCAGCAAGAAACTGCAGGAGCTTCCTAATATCTACGTGCACTTCAGCCATGTGTTCCACGTTCCTGTCTTGATGGGTGCTTTCAGAGGCTAAAATGATAGGAATGCGTTTAAATACAACATCTTCGCACATAACAGGAAACCTGGAGACACTTGCATTTTACTTGAATAAGTGATTCACTTTAGCACTGGTTTTAGCATCCTGGAGAAGTACTGCAACTTGTAAATGTTGTCATTCATTAAGCATAAGGTCCTAACTATTTAAAATACTATGATAATTTCCAGGGCATCTTTATTTACAGGGGACTTGAAATATAACACAATCCCCCTCTTTAGGTCAAAGAAAATTGTATTTATTTGTACTCACTATGTATTTTAAGAGTGAAAATATATACATTAACTAATGCAAGGCCTGTCATTCTCAAGTGCAATTAAAAAAAAATCCTTTCAACTTCTGAGAAAGTACCAAAGGTAAGTCCCACCTTATGTTTATTAAAAGAAACAAAATGAGTGACATCAGAATGAATCACTTTACACAATATTATCAAAGGTTTAACCACATGGATTTCACTCTGCTGGAATAGGATGCTCTCAACTAGAAAGTAAACATTCCTTCCAACTCTATGCTAAAATCTGCGTTTATATTCAAGCAAACTTGTAGTAACTTAATTCTAAACGTGACCAGGGCCGATTTTATTGGTTATGGAACACCTATGTATCATAAAATGATTTTCTCATCATCCCCAGGTGTTTCTCCCCTGGTCCTTTGCCTGCTTTCCTGCTGAGGCAGCTCCTGCTACTGTGCAGCTGCCCACTTTCCAGCCATGATTCTAACCCCTTCTTGGCTTATGACTCGCCAGACTGTCCAACCGTCCCCTCTTTCCCCACTTGCTGAACTGACTCTATCGTCCCTTATTACCTTGTATGAGATGAGAAATGTGATCAAGTGAAACAGTTTTGCATCTGCTACACTAATTTCTTACATATGGAAGTAACTAAAGGAGGAGAATATAAGAACAAGTGTATCTACCTTTCTGAATCCATTCCAGGTGAGAAATGGAAATCTTTAGGAGTAGAATAGGAATTGAAGAGCTGGAAGGGATCTTGGAGGTTATTTAACTTGATCCAAATTCTACAGAGTATGGAGACCCTGCACAGATCCGTCAGCTACTTGGTGGCACAGCTTCTCCCCCTGGTGGCTAACTGCTCCACTACACCACAGAGATACGTAGTCCAATCTCAATTCCTTTGTTCTTTCTTTACCCAAGCATGAAACAAAGTCAACTGAATTTCAACCTTTTTACATTAAGAGACCTCAATAGGTAGGTTATCTGACACAGTTAACTTATCAAAAGCAAAATATAACCCACTAGAACACTTACCTAAAGGAGGATTTCCAAGATCTTTAAAATGAGTTGTAACACATACTAATTCAGTTTCTATTTTCAAATTCAATTCTCCATCTAGGTTTGCTTCAATAACCTGCAAATTGAGTATTTTACATAGTCTTAGAGAAAGAAGACAAAAGGAAAAAAACTCCATGGGCGGCAGCTTTCACACAACCAGATGACAAAGTACCCTACAAAACCTCAAAACACCTCAGAGCGCCCTGAGACCCCCGTGCTATCAGCGAAAGACAAGATAAGGCCCAAGAGCCAAGAACTCAGAAACCTCCCAAAAATCTCAAAGGGGCAGTCCCCCTGCCTGCCTCCCAGAATGGAGAACACAGTAAAGATGTGAAAACAGGTTTGCCAGGAGACTACAGCAGCACAAGGGCAGGGCTCTAGGGAGGGCTTGGTGGGGCTGATGAGAACTCCCTCACAGCAGAAGAGAGTCCTACAGTGAGACGGAACCACGGGAAGTAAGAGCCTCAACTGAGCAGAATGGACACCTTGGGCAAAAAAAAAAAAAAAAAAAAAAGGAATGACGCTTTAAATGAAGGAAAAAGAGGGACAGATCTCAGAAAGTCCCGGAGACGTGGTGAGGATGCATGTTTTAATATTTTATGGTTACAAAGAATAGAGAATTCTAGAGTCATTAAGTTAGAAAATTATTTTGGTCCACCTTCACTCCTACAATGAAACTTCCTCCTAAAATAACCAGAAAAACCACCTACAACAGCAACAACAAAAGGATTGTGGTTGACTTCCATATAATAATATTCTGAAAAAGGAAAAACAGAAATTATAATGTCCAAATAGCACACTCAGAAACTAAAGGCACTCTGCAAACCAGATGCAGAGTGTAGCCTATTATTTCAAGACCAACTAAAAGAAATGAACAATAATAAAAGCTATGACAGAACAACATAAATCAGAATTAGGGAAGCTCAGACATGAGATGACCAGACAGCATGCACATATGAAAACATAGCTGACAGTACAGGAAGTAATTAGAAACACAAGGAAAAATTTCAGAAACAGAAACTAGTTTAGAAGGAAGAAGACTAGAGCAAATAGGTGCCACAGAGAGAATAGTAAGAGAAACTGGGATGGAAAGGAGAAAAATAAAATTTACCAAACAGAAACAAAGAGATGAAAAGGATCTGACAGAAAATAATAAAGATGGTAGAGAAGAACCAAGCCCTCTGAGTCCCAGAAGAAAAAGAAAACACTGGAAAATAAATGCTATCAACTACAGCTCAAAACTTTCCTGAAGTGAATGAAGAGTTGGGCCCACTTACTGAAAGGACACACCACACACCTGGGAAAATTGACCCCGGATGGTCAAGACAGTTGGATTTAAAGAAAATGGGAAAAATCCCCAGAGTATTTAGTCCCCACCTTCAAATGAATAAATCCAAGCTGTGAAACAAAATCAGAATGGAATCAGACTTTTTGATAGCAATAATATACACCAGCAGACAATGCAGTGCAGTGAGCCAAACTGACATTCTAAATACATGATAACCAATGGAATCCTATTCCTGTGAGCCCTTGCTGAGTGATATGCTAGAGAATAAGCTTTTAAAAACCAAAAAATCATTGGAGAACTTACAGCATAAACAGTGTGAGCCTTATTTTGACCTTTGGAACCAAAACTAAACAACAGGAGCGAAGAGGACAGAATAATGTGTAGTAATAAAATTTTATGCTCTGATGATGTAGACATAATATAACCATTACAAAACAGGAAGGAGGAAAATGAGAAAAGAATGTGGAAATCAGTGTCTTATTTTTATAAAATATAATAAACCATTTGTCATAAATACACATTTAGTATGACTATAAGGCCTTTAGAATTTCACGAGAACATAGCCATTTATTTAGAAAATAAACTCACGTGTTGGAAAATGAAATTCCCAAATCCAGAAGGGTCTGGGGCTGCTGTTGGGTTACCAGGACTGAGGATTGCTGAGCTGAACTCCACATGCCCAGGCTACCAGACTTCTGCCTCTCCCTCACATACCATCGGGCGCCCCTCTTCTACTCCTGCTCTTGCTGCCTTAGGACAGTCTCCACAGGTCACAAGGGGCTCCTTTCCTCTGAAGCTCCTCTCTACCCTCCCCCCCAACAACCAATCAGTTCTTTTAATTGGATGGAACCTAGAAATGAAGCATATGTCACAGTGTGGTTTGAGGTTTTGCTAACCTATCCTGGTCCACTCCCGCACCTACAATGAAACTTCCTCCTAAAAGAACTGGTACATATTATTTCTCTTTTTGACGTTGATATCTGCCCAATGTTAAAGCCTAGGAGGTCTCTGGAAAGCCTGTGTGTAGTCTGCCAGACAGCATTTTGCCATCTTGTACTATAAAAGTGTCATCTAACAACTAGTCTTATTTAGGGCCATTCCATCCTCACAGTGCCACAGACAGAAAAGAGAGAAGGCATCCTGTCTGCACAGTTCTGTATCAGCGTCCATGTTTACTGAATACAATTTAGTGTTCCTTGTTCCTGTTCCTTAAAATTGGTGAACTCTGAATAGTTTTCATTCCAAAACAAAGTTTTCTAACTTGGGTGAACTCTTATTTCTGAGTTTTCACATTAATAGAAAAATAGTGCCCCAGACTTACTTGTTGTATAATCTACTTTGAATGAGAAATACTCACTTTCAACCCTTTTCTTTCATTAATCCAAAAAACAGATTGTTATATTTCCTAACCCGCTTTCCTACAATCTGGAACAATAGGTGACCGAAATAAAATACATAAAACAATCTTTGTGAATATGCTGGACTGCTTATTGGGGCTCTGTAAGGCTAACACATGACTTATGCTCATTTGTTCCAAATAACCACACACTCAAGATCTGTAAATTCCCATTGTTTTGAAAAACAATGGTTTTAGATATAAATAAATAAATACTTATTCAAAAATGCAACTTGCAATGGTCTTAGATGCACTTCAGGCTTAAATGTTCTCTTGCATTTTTTTTGAATTCCTAAAAGTCTCAGTAACAGAACATTAGATTCTAACTCCCTCCTAAATGTTAACACCTGGTGCCTAGCACATGGTGGCCTTGAGTCAATACTTATTGAAGAAATTAACAAACAATTAATTCTCTGAACACTGGTCACCCATGTCTATTTTATGATTCGGTTATTTGGAATATGATGCACATCAACATACTTGATTTCTTAAGTATCAGGGTATGATCTTTTCAATGATTTCCTTAAAATAGTCACCTATTGTTTACTGAATGCTGACTATACTGGGCACCTAGTAAAAATTATCTCTAAATTTATAAAAAGTGACGAAGCCCCTGTCATAGCTGCGCTGTTATCCCTATTTGGGGTAGTACCCAGCACTAGGGCACTCACTGCACAGCGCAGCCTGGAGCTGAACCCAGGTGTGTGGCTCCAAAGACTCCCCTCTTCCACATCATGACTCTAAACATAGACTCTCTGGTTTCCATCATTAAGGTGACCCTGCAAAGCTGTTTCTCAGATAACAATTGAAGTACAATATAGTATGGCACTGATATGGTTTGTTTTGGCTCAGTATTCCCACCCAAATCTCATCTCGAATTGTAATCCCCAAGTGCTGACGAAGGGGCCTGGTGGTAGGTGACTGGATCACGGGGGCAGCTTCTCCCATGCTGTTCTCATGATAGTGAGGGAGTTCTCATGAGATCTGATGGTTTTAAAAATGACAGTTTTTCCTGTGCTCTTCTCTCTTCAGCTGCCATGTAAGACGTGCCTTGCTTCCCCTTTGCCTTCTGTCATGATTGTAAATTTCCTGAGGCCTCCTCAGCTAGACAGAACTGTGAGTCAATTAAACCTCTTTTGTTTATAAATTCCCTGGTCTCAGGTAACATATTTATAGCAGTGTGAAAACGGAGTAATACAGGCACAAATCACAAAGTACTGTTACGTGATGTGGTCTGAAAGCAGGCAGCACTGACATCCCCCAGGAGCCGGTCAGCAATAGAGCCTTAGGCTCCAGCTCAGACCTCCCAAATCAGAATCTGCACTTTAACCAGATCCCAGGGGATTCACACACATGGTAGAACTCAGAAGTAATGTTCTTGCTTATTTTTCTGTTCCTGCATGAGTCACATACACAACCCACCCCATCAGTCACACTTCACATTTAATGAAAGGAAGTGACTGGGCATCTCTAATGGGAAGGTGGACATTTTTAGTGTGTTGAGTCTACCATTTTCCTTAGTTCTACTGCCTGTAATATTCAGACACAGAATTCTGGATACCCAGGAAGACCTCATTACGTACTTTGCTACAGTAACTTGATTATGTACTTTGCTACAGTAACTTGATAACTTTCCATTTAGTAATTCCAGAATGTAGTAGCCACTCCACAAAATGTCTGTTTTTTAAACTACAAAAAAGAGAAAACAAAACACCTCTGATGATTCTAAGCTACCCTTCTACCTCTCTACTTTGCTGAATCATTTTCATTGAACAGAAAGAACAAACAAATGCCATCCTTCAATTAACCATCCTGTCTTTTCTCTCCTGGGCCTCTTTAAATTTCTCTGGAAGTCCCCAGGGTATCCCTAGATGAAGCCAGCCTGACAACTGGATCAACATCACTGCAGTCACAGGTGACACCAATGTCGGCACAGTGCACACTGCTTCATGGAAAACAGATTTTAAATTAAAATGAGCTCTATATAGAATTTATGAAAGAAAAGCCTTGAGTTAGGTCCAACGATAGCAATGCTCTTAGTGAGCAGAACTCTAGGAAAAAACAGCCCAGTGTACATTTTCTAGGCTTCAAAATACTTTTGTGATTTCAAAGACCTCTTGAAGCTAAATTTTAACACTAAAAATTTAACACACTAAAAATGTCTACCTTCCCATTAGAGATGCCCAGTCACTTCCTTCTTTCATTAAATGTAACACTTAACTGCTGCCTACCGAGTGGCAATCTCAAACTGGGCAGCTGGGACACAAAGATGATTAAGATGGGGTTTCCCTTATCAAGAAGCTGGTGGTTCAGGAGACCTTCAGAGATATTAGCAGGTGATTTACCATGTACACTGGACAGCTCAGCTCCATGGAGGAGGGGCTTCCAGAGGGGTGGTGGGGAAAGGTCTGTTATGAAGCATGAGAATGGCTAAGTGCCTTCCAGGGAGATGGAGAGAAGAAGCCATGTGCGAAATGGCAAAGAAACTGAACAGAAAAGAAGAGGCATTGTTGGGGAATACCAGAACCCAGCCTGGTTCTGCAGGGAGGGTGTGGCAATACAACAGAGATGTGGCTACAGAGGTGGCCTGGTATACTAGGAAGATCAAAAGTTTATGCTTCATCAGGTGGACAGTGGTCTTTAAAAGATTCAGGGACATAACCAAGTGTGTTTTTTGGAGTGGGGTGGAGGGAGCAGGGGGCAGGGGGAGGGGCAGTGAGTGAAGGAAGAACTCAGAATAACCCCAGGTATGAATGAGGATAATCCACGTATTTCCCACCACTGTCATACACTGTAACATTTCGAGCCACTTGGCCATAGGAGACTTTCACAAAATAAACAGAAAATAAACAGAAATATAAAAGTGCCCCCTAGCTTGGTATGAGGGGTGCTTGGAATAAAGGCTGCTATGGTGTGGCATACTTTTGTCCCTGGCTCACTGAAAGACATTTGGCATGCAGACAGGAAACTCCAAACTCACTGTCAATCGTATCAGTGACTCATAGAAAAATATGGGCACATTAGCATGTAAAAGATACAATGTTCTGGCCGGGCGCAGTGGCTCACACCTATAATCCCAGTACTTTGGGAGGGATCACGAGGCAGATCACGAGGTCAGGAGATCGAGACCATCCTGGCTAACACGGTGAAACCCGTCTCTACTAAAAATTCAAAAACAAAACAGTAACTGGGCGTGGTGGCAGGCGCCTGTAGTCCCAGTTACTTGGGAGGCTGAGGTGGGAGAATGACGTGAACCCGGGAGGCGGAGCTTGCAGTGAGCCGAGATCGCACCACTGCACTCCAGCCTGGGTGACACAGTGAGACTCTGTCTCAAAAAAAAAAAAAAAAAAAAAAATGTTTCATCCAAAATGTAAGAGGAAAAACAGGCAGAACGGCTGAACAGATCCTTAATATACTATAAACACAAGGGATTAAAGGCAAATATAAAAGCTTTCCTCAGTGAATGAGACTTGAAAAGTACTGGGATAGGTTTCTAAATCCAACTAGCAATCTGCAGGTTCTCAGCACTAGGCCAGGTCCTCATGAGTGGGAACTTGGTTAGGAGGTGCCCATCTGCGTGGACTGCTGCAGGGTGAGCTAGAGCATCCATGCCGCCCCACCAAATACTTCAGAGTTCTTTTCTAAAGAAGTTGTGACTTACAAGGTGATTGCTGATGTTTTTCATTTTTTCCACAACACTCTTCATAGTCTTCAAGACTGGTAAATAAATACTAACCTACAAAACCAATGAGAAAAGCACAAGTATTAAAAATATTAATATACTCTAGTAATGACAAGGGCTCCATAACTAACTCTGGAACACACTGCATGCTCAAAAACTACGGGATACTATTTTACAATTTTCTGAATAAAGTTCTTTTAAAAATATAAAAAGAAAACCAATTCTATTTCACTAACTCAAGGATGCTCAAGCAAAATTAAAGAATGGAATGCCTGCCTCTGGTTACCTCAGCAACCATGTCCCTGCGGGCATTCTTCTGGCTCAAGAAGGAACAGGGCACTTCAGCTGAGAAGCCCCTATATTGGTCCAGGGGGAATAAAACTCAGGCACTCAGCAGTAGGCCCTCCTCTAAGGGACATTTACACCTATGATTCAGGGGCCTTTTCCATGCTCTGTGCAAAAATATGGCAGAGAGTCACTGCATCACACCTGAGACTGTTACCAAGAGTGCTCTATAAAACATGGGCTTTTTCGAAATCAGTGTAGAAGTCGTCTAGTAAAAGTCAAGTAATTATTTTACCCAGCATATTTTTGTACTTTCTTCTTAAATAAATTGTGAGCAAGAGGAAATGGGCCCTTTGGCATCACCTTTACCTTCTGGGGTTCTAGGGTTAACCATCAGCATGACTGTTAACCCATATTAGCCCTAAACCATGAAATTCCTCTCTTCTTGGCTTTCGTGCACATCCAGATATCGCTCCTGACTGGCTGAGGAAAAGATCAAGTCTTGGAAACCCAAATTGGTGTCTAAGGTCAAGAATACTAACAAATACTAATTGTCCTCCAAAGTATCATTTCAGTTGTGTTTTAAATGATGTTGCTGAGTGAGACATTTTCTACATATAGGAAGGCATGACATTTCTATCATATGCAACATGTTTTAAGATGTTTTATGTAAATAACAAAAGGCAAATATTCTAATGTTTTCCTTAAGAATCCTTTAAAAATAAAATATACTGCAAGACTACAACTGAAATTAGAGAATTCAAGTCATGCCATTTAATGTGGGGTGTACAACAGGATTGCGGGCATCACCTACATCAGGATCTGGGACCACCGGTTCTTGCAAGTCCTTCCACAATTTCCTAGGAATCACCTTTATGGGGATGTCATGTGTCACAATGCGGCTACTGCTTGACATAGATAACTGCCAAGAAAAGAATTAATTTAAAAATATTTCTGTTGTTAATATTAAGCAACAACAAAACAACCCAAAGACAGGAGGACAAAAAAGTTGAAATGCCAAATCTAAGTGGAATGCTGTCAATTTATTCCCTGAAAAGCCATTCGACCAATATTGATGGTGCCAATATTTATGGAACAGACTCTGGGTACTTTCAGGAACTGGGAAGTGTGGTGAATAAGACAAAAAGGTCCTCAGTGTTCCAATGGAACAAACGGATCAATAAAAATGCAAACAAATGAAATTGCATGACATGCTCATTACAGTCGTGAGAAAGCAAACCACAGTGACCAGGGTGAGTGTGGGGGAGTTTCCTTAGACTGACGAGGTGACATTTCAGATACCACCAAAAGCAACAGCCATGGGAAGACAGGAACAAGGGGACAGGGTTTCAGGCTGGGGAAACAGCACATGTAAAGTCATCAGGCAGAAAGAAGCAAGCCTGCTATGTTGACGCAACCAAGAGAAGGCCACTCTTTGGGCATAGGACACTCAGGGTGCTGCAGTTTCTAAACAGTTAAAAGGCAAACTATATTTACTTCTAGGGGCTTCTATGAGACTCACAGAACAAAATATCTTGCACTTTTGGACAAAAAGTATTATACGTTACTATCTTGCTTTTCCTTAAGCAATAGAAAAAACATACCAAACTTATGTTGTGACATGAAATACCCTAATTAGCTGTAAGAACTGCCTGACTGCAAAGAGTCGAGAGTTATGAAGAAAAGTTGGGTCGGGTGCGGTGGTTCATGCCTATAATCGCAGCACTTTGGGAGGCCTTTGGGAGGACGAGGTAGGTGGATCACTTGGGATCAGGAGTTCAAGACCAGCCTGGCCAACATGGTGAAACCCCAAATCTACTAAAAAAATACAAAAATTAGCCGGGTGTGGTGGTGGGTGCCTGTAATCCCAGCTACTTGGTAGGGTGAGGCATGAGAATCACTTGAACCTGGGAGGCGGAGGTTGCAGTGAGCCCAGATCGCACCACTGCACTCCAGCCTGGGTGACAGAGAGAGACTCAGTTTCAAAAAAAAAAAAAAAAAAAAAAAGGAAATATGAACCTCATTCCATGAGTAACAAGAGCAACTCTGGGTTGTATGTGTGCGCATGAGGTTGTGTATTTGTGTGTTTGGAGGACAGCTGTGCACTAAATTCATCTGGCAGTAGCATATAAAACATATGTGTACTGAACAATGAGGGGCCATTTAAAGGTTATTACAGCAGATGAGGCAGGGTACGAGTGGGGAGAAAACATGTCAACGGTGAAAATGCATAGAAACCATGATTTCTAGACAAGGTGACAATACCACTACAAGAAATAGAGAGGCTGGAAGTTTTATGGCTTGGAAAAAGCAGCAGTCTAGCCGAATGCATATGATAACAACAGTATTTTAAAATGAGGAGGAACTGACTCTAATGCAAAATATAGTTATGGACCAGATCTTTAAATTTAAATAAACCAAATAGCTTTCAACAATATTTATTGTTAAAGAGGCTAGGCTAACTGTGTCTATTCCTTCGAGGCCAAGACTTCTGCGGGAAATTTCTGAAACCCTGACTCTCCTACTCACCAGCTCCACGGAGACTGTGAGGCAGGGAAAGTGTTTATTAGTCAGTTTGATTTTCAAGGCTCTGGCATTCTGGGCAGTTTTCAAGGCTCGAGATAAGTTTTCCGATGTTAGCTCTAAATAAATCTCATTGTTTTCTGCAGAGACACCTTCCATTTGAAATTCGTTGAAGAAGTTCTCCTATGGGAAAAACACGGGGGATGAGGCAGGGCATTTGTGGTCTTTCCAGAGACAATCTGCAGAGTGTGCGGGCCTCTCAGAAGTTTTTGCTCACCTGTTCCAGCTCACACCACATGCTCACCCCTCCATTAGCCAGCTTGTCACAAAGGATGAAGTTAAGCTTATCAGGGCTGATGCGGAGGGTGCAGGTTTTGGCAAGCTTGGCTATCATGTTACTGATTCCTAAAGCAGGGGTTAAAATAAGGAATTACTAAAACGCACATCATGTATCCTAGAGACCAACTTATTTTACAGAATTTCTTGTTCATCATGGTGCAACTTCTCGGTGGAAAAATAATCACTTACACTGGTATCACACTGGAAAGTCTGATGTCACGCAATTCTCCCAACAAACCCGGGGAGATGTACAGCACACATCATCAGTGCTCAAATAAGAAAACAGGCACCTACTAGTCATTCATTCATTTAACACGAACTTACTGCAGTACAGAGTTCAATGCAAGGTTAGGCACTGTCAGGGTGGAGGGACGAATGGGGCCTTGAAGGAATGTCAATGCCTGATAAAACCGTCTGTGGGAGCAGTGGCCGCTTGCTTTTAAAGCCGCGTGATCGGAATCAAGTTTCAGAAACGTCCCTTGAAAGCCGCCTTCACCCCCACAAGTGCCCTCCGACCCGACCCGCGCACTCCCTGCCCCATCCTCTCGCGGCCTCCACCAGCACCCCTATGCCTGCCCCATCCTTCCGCGGCCTCTTCCGCCGCCCATCCCCGCTCTGATCTTCCACCGCGGTCCACACCGCGCGCTCACTGCTTCCTTCCATTCTTCCCTCGCTCCCCTCCGGCCTCCCTGCTCACGTGTAAAGTGGTTCAGACAGGCCCCATCCACGATCTTGGCCCGAAACTTCATGGCCCCTCCTGCCGCAGCCGCGACGGCCTCTGTGGTAACAGATAAGTGTCGCGCCCTGAGTATCCCCGCCCGGAAACACGGCGGCGCGCACATTGGTTCCGCCCGGCTCCGGCTACCCGGTTTTTGCCAGGATTGCCTCCGGGCCACGCCCCTGGGGTGGTGGGGCCAGGGGTAACGCCCCAGAGAAGGTGGGGTCACGGGTCAAGGATCACAGGTCACGCCCCGAGGAGGTGGGGTCCCAGTCTCCGGGTATGCCTCCGCGCTCCGGGGTAATGGTGGAATCTACTTTTAGTGAGGCGGTGGCTTCAAGCCCCAGATTTGGGGAGGTGGTTCTGAGAATTCACGTTTTGAAAGAATTTTGTGACACCTACTTCAAGTGCTATTTTAAAATATCCAAATACAATTAGTCGTTTATAAAGGTTAAACAATATTATCTTAAATATACCTCTCTAAGGTAGAGCAGCTTTAAACCCTCCAGCCTCAGATGACGGTACCGGTACTTTGGTATTGAATCATCTTGGTTGATTAAGGTTCTGAAAACTGTTTTAAATGACTTTTTAAAAAATTTAACATATTACTGGCTAGTTGGTAAAGACGGGATGCTTAAAGAACACTGACGTTAAGTGATAATTCTGCAGTTTGCCTCAAGACGAACTTTATTACATCCGATAAAATTCTTATTAGCATAAATAATGTCATTAGGTTTTTTTAAAAGGAAAGAAATTTTAAAGGAGGAAATGAAGTAACAGTTGTATCTAATTTGGTTTTTCAAAGACTAAAGATTATCTAGGTTAATTGTTATTTTTAATGCCCTTTGCAAATAGGAGCCTAGACCGTTGTCTTTAACTTGACATATAGAATCAAGACAATGCAGGTGATGATTATGATGATGATGATGATGATTTTGAGATGGAGTCTGCCTCTGTTATCCAGGCTGGAGTGCAATGGCGTGATCTCGGCCCTCTGCAACCTCCACTTCCCGGGTTCAAGGGATTCTCCTGCCTCAGCTTCCCGAGTAGTTGGGATTACAGGCACAAGCTACTAGGCCCGGTTAATTTTTTTTTTTAGACGGAGTCTCGCTCTGTTGCCCAGGCTGGAGTGCAGTGGTGCAATCTTGGCTATAATCCCAAAGTGCTGGGATTATAGGCATGAGCCACTGCGCCAGGCCCAGATTATTTTTAAAGACACATGCACATGTTATGTTTATTGTGGCACTATTCACAATAGCAAAGACTTGGAACCATCCCAAATGTCCATCAATAACAGACTGGATAAGGACAAGTTGGACATATACACCATGGAATACTATGCGGCCATAAAAAAGGATGAGTTCATGTCCTTTGCAGGGACATGGATGAAGCTGGAAACCATCATTCTCAGGAAAATATCACAAGGACAGAAAACCAAACACTGCATGTTCTCACTCATAAGTGGGAGTTGGACAATGAGAACACATGGACACAGGGAGGGGAACATCACACACTGGGGCCTGTTGGGGGATGGAAGCCTGGGGGAGGGATAGCGTTACGAGAAATACCTCATGTAAATGACGAGTTGATAGGTGCAGCAAACCAACATGGCACGTGTATACCTATGCAACAAACCTGCATGTTGTGCACATGTACCCTGGAACTTAAAGTGTAATAATAAAAAGGTGCAAAATACAAAAATTGCAGTTTTGCCTATTTTAAGACTATAACATGAAGCAAAATTCTAATCTTCATTGTCACATGCGAGTGTTTACCAGACCAAACTTAATATACCACTTTCAAAGTTATGCCAACAGGCGGGGCAGAGTGACTCTCTCCTGTAATCCCAGCATTCTGGGAGGCTGAGGCGGGTGGATCATCTGAGGTCAGGAGTTTGAGACCAGCCTGGCCAACGTGGTGAAACCCGGTCTCTACTAAAAATACAAAAATTAGCCCGACGTGATAGCTTGTGCCTGTAATCCCAACTACTCAGGAATCTGAGGCAGGAGAATCACTTGAACCCAGGAGGCGGAGATTTCAGTGAGCCGAGATCTGCCACTGCACTCCAGCCTGGGCAGCAGAGCAAGACTCCGTCACAAAAAAAAAAATAAA
>NW_016804488.1:401984-415088 GCF_001698545.2 Rhinopithecus bieti
AAAAAAAAAAAAAAAAAAAGTTCTGCCAACATTTTTTATTTGCCCCATATGATCTGCAGGAAAAAAGCATGTTTTTAAATTTCCTCATGAATGAGTAATTTGAAGAATTGAGCATCACATTAAATAAAGTTGCTGCTAGTAGATAAATGAATATAATTAAAGAATGTATCTAAATAAACTTTGTAAACAATGTTTTGTAACTTCTTGAACTTTACTGTAAATTGCTTAATTTTATGTCATAAAAACTGATAGAGCGATTTTTTAAATTTCCTAAGAAGATGTGATATTATACATTCTGCATTGATAAAGGCCCAAATCATATAGGAATTTGACTCAAGAAATAGAAAATAAAGCTGCAGTTATCTTTTCTTGGAAGAAGAAAGGAATATTTTGTGTGCTCTTGCAATTTTCTTAAATAGGTTTAGCAAATTAATTCAGTAACTTCAGAATTGATAATTAAATATACTGACACTACTTCTGTACTTTCCAAATGATTTTGAGGCAAGGAATGTGATCTCTAGAGATTTCTAGAAGCCCCATGTGCCACTGAGTTTTCTAATGCAATGTATATTCATGTTCTCATCCAGCTACGGTAAATTGCCTTCTGACTTAAGAACTGCTAAACCTCAGAGGTTAGTAATTCAGTCACACAATGATTTGGGAAACAGTGTTGACGCTGTTCGTTAAGTTTGTTTAGTGGGGAGGTAAATGCCTTAATCTTGTGTTAGAAACTGAAATAAACAGTGGTGCAAATAAAATGTCAGTCAGGATGCATGTAGTTGGAAGTAAGGGAAATAACCTCACTACAGCTGCAGATGGTCAGTTCTGTCTAGGTATTTGGCCAGTCTCTTTCAGGTACTTACTCGCCTTCTCTAGTCCCTGGGGGAAGAGAAAGCAATTTGCAGCCCTGTTGTTAGCAGTTAATGTCGGAAAAATTACCCAAGGGAAACATGTGACTAGCTCAGTTGTTACGCATCAAATTTGAAAGGCAGTATTTGTCTTCTTTTTTAACATGAGAAAACTGTAAAATGAAGGAAAGCATACCCTAGAGGTGGCATGAGTGAATGTCTTTTGAGAATTGTACTTGTTCTAAGAGATGGGTTTTTGCTTAAGCACCTCTTCAAAGACTCTTCTCATCTTTAAAGTGTCAAAAAATTCTTCAATAAATTCCATAGATACTTTTTTAAATGAACATTTGTGGAGCACATGAGAAGTGTCAGGCATGGTAGTGAGTGATGGGGATTAAGGAAGGGGACCAGCCCCACTCAAGAGGAGGGTGATCAACATTTGTTGGATGCCTTTAAAGCACTATCTAAATATTATTGATCAGTAGGATGAGATAGATAGCTCTAATTTTATAGCACTCTGCACTGATATCATCACTTAGATAACATTAACACCCACAAAATAAGCACTATTATTCCTATTTTATTTTATTTTATTTTATTTGAGATGGAGTCTTGCTCTTGTCGCCCAAGCTGGAGTGCAATGGTGCAATCTCGGCTAACTGCAACCTCGGAGTCCTGGGTTCAAGTGATTCTGTTGCCTCAGCCTCCCGAGTAGCCGGGATTACAGGCACCTGCCACCATGCCCGGACAATTTTTTGTATTTTTAGTAGAGATGGGGTTTCACCATGTTGGCCAGGCTGGTCTCAAACTCATGACATCAGGTGAGCTGATTGCTTCAGCCTCCCAAAGTGCTGGGATTACAGGTGTGAGCCACCACGCTTGGCTTGTTATTCCCATTTTAAAGATGGGGACAGATAGAATTGGCAATTTTGGCCATGGCATGCCCTACCTCACACTCTTGATGAGAATCTGCATCACCGGATTGCTGAGTGTCCAGTGACCCACATGCTCCTGCTGACCGGACCAGCCCTATTTACACTTGACTTTCAGGAAAACAATTGATAGTGTGGAAATAAATGAAGACCAACCAAATGGAACAGGCAAAGCCTATTTATTCAGAGTCAGCCATCATCACTTGCATTTCGGCAGAGACTCAAAGGCAGGCAGAGAAGTTGGAATGCTTTATAGTGGAAAAGGGAAGGCCCTGGGTGAGCCCTGATGGAGGCTGTCGGCCTGGAGAAGCTGAGGGGGCTCACCAGAAGGGGTGCTTCCCACATGATTGTTTAGGGGAGGATATTTGCCTATCTCTAGTTATTCCTAAGTTGCAAGCAGGGACAAAAATTAGGGAATCTGCCAGTTATTAATCAAATCCTGGCCATTTGCGGTGAATTATTAGAGGAGTTGTTTGGCCTCCTGCATCAGTTGTTAGACAGAGTTGTCTGTCTCCTACCCGGAGTGTGTCTCCTAGGTAGCAAGCCGGCACCTGGGCCGGTTACTGTAGAGAATGGCTTGGTTTTCTGGTCAGCTTGCTGCAGATTGTGGGCCAGAGTTCAGTTCTGTTTTCATATATGGTCTGGCCATTTGCATATTCATTCTCTCAATAGGCTGCCAGCAACTTGCAGCCTGGGTAAAAAAAAATAGAAATGGAACTCAGTGGATTCAGGGTCCTCTTTCAGAAACTGGGGATAGGAACCTGGGGAATTGCAGTAATTGGGGAGTGGGAAGTATGTTGGTTCCCTATTGATGTGTAAGACACTCCCCCAAACATGTGACTTCACCAAGGATTTAGGATGTTGGCTGAGTGCTCTGCTGCTTTCACCTGCGCTCCCGAATGAGGCTGCATTTGGCTGAAGGTCTGCTGGGCTGGAAGGTCCAAGGTGGCCTCATTGACATGCCTGAGAGTTGGTGCTAGGATGTTGCCTGGGCACCTTGTTCTCTGCTACATAGTCTCACACCCTCCAGCAGGTAAGTCCAACTTCTTGACAAGGTGGTTTCTGGACAGCAGTCCAAACAGAGAGTGGAAACCGCAAGATCTTTTAAGGCTAAGGCACCGGAGCTCCTAGAACATTACTTCCATCACAAACTACTATTCAGAGCAATCCATGAGCCAGTCTAGATACAATGGACTAGAGAAACAGACTTGCCTCAATCATTATCAATAGATAACTAATATATTCCCCATTTCCTGATTGCTACAATTTCTCAGGTTCCTATTGCCAGTTTCTTCTCTTCCCCCTCCACCTCCTTGTCCTCCTCCTCCTCCTCCTCGCCCTCCTCCTTCTTCTTCTCCTTCTCCTTCTCCTTCTTCTTTGAAGTTTCACTCTTGCCCAAGCTGGAATGTAGTGGTGCGATCTTGGCTCACAACAACCTCCGCCTCCTGGATTCAAGTGATTCTCCTGCCTCAGCCTCCTGAGTAGCCGCCTGAGTAGCTGGGATTACATGCCCAGCTAATTTTTATCTTTTTAGTAGAGATGGGGTTTCGCAGTGTTGGTAAGGCTGGTCTCAAACTCGCAATCTCAGGTGATCCACCTGCCTCGCCCTCTCAAAATGCTGGGATTACAGGCGTGAACCACCACATCCAACCCCTATTCCCTGTTTCTAAAAGATAACTCTGAATTGGTTGAGCTCTGTCTCTATTCATTTTTTTATCTGAGCTGTAAGTTGCTGGCCACCTAATGAGAGAATGAATTTATAGAGACAAGTTTCTTTTGATTTTAATTGATAGTAGTGGCGGCATGATGACACAATGGGATGGGCCAATGCCATAGGAAGAGTCCCTCTTCAGGGTCACACAGGGAAGCATCAGTTTTTGGTCATGCTATGGTTTGGATGTTTGTTCCCTCCAAATCTTATGTTGAAATGTGATTCCCAATGTTGTAGTTAGGACCTAATGAAAGGCATTTGAATCATGGGGACAGATACCTCATGAATGGCTTGTTGCCATACTCATGATAATAGTAAGTTCTAGCTCTATTAGTTCCCGTGAGAGCTGGTTGTTGCAAAGAGCCTGGCACCTCTTCTGCTTTCTCTCTCTCACTTCCTCTCTCTCCATGTGGCCTGCATGCCAGTTCCCCTTTGCCTTTTGCTATGAGTAGAAGCTTCCCGAGGTCCTCATCAGAAGCAGATGTTGATGTCATGCTTCTTGTATAGCCTGCAGAATTGTGAGCCAAATAAACCGTTTGTTCTTTATAAATAACTCAGCCTGAGATGTAATAGAGTAATCCAGCCTTGAAATGCACTTGAAAACTTTTTTCGCTTCCTTTCTGATTTCAAAACGTAGCCTCGTACTGTGAGATTCTTTGTTTCTCTGCCTTTCCCGCCAGGCACATTGGTGCACAGCTCTTGCTTATCTAATTATGTGCTTGCTTAGAAATTCCCAGGACCAATTTTGAAACAAACCAGGCAGAGAGACCCAGCTGCAGAATCTTCCTGCTCACAGGAAGTTAGAAACGTTGAGCCTACCCCTACCAGGCCAAAGGCAGGATGATGCAAATTGGTCTTCAGGATGGGTGATTCCTCAAGGTAACCATCGGAACAATATAAGCAGCCCATAGTTCGGTGCGGTGGCTCATGCCTGTAATCCCAGCACTTTGGGAGGCTGAGGCAGGCAGATCACCTGAGGTCAGGAGTTCAAGACCAGCCTGACCAACATGGTGAAACCCCATCTCTACTAAAAATACAAAATTAGGCAGGTGTGGTGGTGCAAGCCTGTAATCCCAGCTACTTGGGAGGCTGAGGCAGGAGAATCGCTTGAACCCAGGAGGCGGAGGTTGCAGTGAGCTGAGATCGCACCATTGTACTCCAGACTGGGTGACAAGAGCGAAACTCTATCTTAAAAGAAAAAAAAAAAAAAAGGGACAGGCAGCCATGCACTCTCTTTTTCACTACTCCTGTAAGTTTTCCACACCTTTTTTCTTCTTAAAGCCCTTTACTCAGCCCAGAAGGCTGAGAGGGTTCCTTTGAGGCTGAGTCCAGCTATTCTCTCATCTGCTAGCATTTGATCAATAAAAGCTGCTTTCCTTTTACCACACCTCAGTTCTCATTCTTTGACTTCTGAGTGGCTAGCATCTGGACGTGAGTCAGTTACACAGGTATTTCTTTTTTTTTTTTTGAGATGGAGTCTCGCTCTGTTGCCCAGGTTGGAATGCAGTGGTGTGATTTCAGCTTACTGCAAGCTCCGTTTCCTGGGTTCACACCATTCTCCTGCCTCAGCCTCCTGAGTAGCTGGAACTGCAGGTGCCTGCCACCATGCCTGGTTAATTTTTTGTATTTTTAGTAGAGACGGGGTTTCACTGTGTTAGCCAGGATGGTCTCGATTTCCTGACCTCATGATCTGCCCACCTTGTCCTCACAAAGTGCAGGGATTACAGGCCTGAGCCACCACGCCCAGCCAGGTATTTCTTTATAGCAACACAAATGGACTAAGATAGATCAGGTGGCAAAAGTAGGAGCAAGCAGACAGCCTGAGCCAGAGCCGTTATGGGGATTTCCATGGCAAAGGCAAGGCAGGGAAGGGTGAACAATTTAGAACTGGCCCATTTGAATGATGTTGGCAGACACTGGGCTTTAGGAGTGGTCTCTAGTTGTCTGGTACCTGGCCCTGGATGATTTAAGGCAGGAGAAATATTGGCTTTAGATAAGGAAGTAATTGGGGCGGTTGGGTCTGCATATGAAAGATGTGTGATCTCTAAGAATTGGCTAGCCCTGGATGGGGCAATCTCGCTTCAGATTTTTATTTTAATTTTTTTAACGTTTTTAAAAATTGGCCACTTAGAACTCCCTCCTCTCCCCAGACTTTTTTTTTTTAAACAGAGTTTCTCTCTTGTTGCCCAGGCTGGAGTGCGATGGTGCAATCTTGGCTCACTGCAACCTCTGCCTCCCTGGTTCAAGCGATTCTCCTGCCTCAGCCTCCCAAGTACCTGGGATTATAGGTGCATACCACCACATCTGGCTATTTTTTTTGTAGTCTTAGTAGAGTCGAGGTTTCACCATGTTGGTCTGAAGCAGGAGTTAAAAGAGAAAAACAAGTTTCCTGTACTTAGCTCACTCATTCCAAGGACAGTGGTAGACAGGGCCCTGGCAAAACCTTGACAACACTGTCTGGAAAGTCGGAGCCCAAAGGACTGGGCTCCAGACATTCCCCCAGAGCAAGGTTAAGAAAAACAAATTCCTTTACTGTCTCCCCTTCCCCTTGCTGTAACTCATAGCTGTTTTTATAAGCACCTGTATTTTGCAAGTTTTGTAAGTTTCTGTTTCTCCTTCAATGCAGCTGCAAGGTCACAAGCTATGCTGAAGATTATGAGCCCTGTCACTGTTTGATTAACTGTCTTTGATCTGTTTCTGTAAGCTTGCTTGTAAAAGTCAAGCCCTGTTTTTGTTCAGGACTCAGCCTTTTGTTTGTGAATCTGCTGAGCTGGTGTGCACCTTAATAAAATCCTCCTGTTCCACCCATTGGTCTCTCTAGTCCTCTGATTTCCTGCAACAGGTCAGGCTGGTCTTGAACTCCTGACCTCAAGTTATCCACCTCCCTCAGCTTCACAAAGTACTGAGATTACAGACTTGAGGCACCACACCCAGCCTCCCCAGATTTTTATAATGCCAAATCATCATAAGATATAGAAAAGAGAAAAGAATGATTGAAACAAGACTTCACCCCTGGATGGGAGGAGCAGCAGAGTTCCACTGTCAGGAGGCTTGCACATGGGATGTGGGGAAGCAGGAGTATGTTGCCATTAAACAGCTCCCCCACTCCCAGGAACCTGGCTGGTATTGAACAGCCATACTAGTCATGACTGCAACTCCAGAGAACAGCTGCAGCTTCAGACCCTTGGTCCTATTCTCATGAGGTCTGGCTATATTTCATTTCCTGTCCTTGCATTTCATGATCTTTTGGGAACTTTATAAGAACCCTCTCCCAACTACTGCACTAGTTGTAGGGCCTTTCTCTTTCTTATAACCAAAAATTCCTTTCTAGAACACTCTTCAAGGTCACAGTGCTTGTTAGCTTTGAAATTGATTTTTAACTCACACCTCCTGATTTCAAGCCTGCACTCTAAATTTACACCACCCTACTGGAATTAATATCCACCACTTGAAATAGAATTCCATACTTTATTCCTCAACCTAAGGAAAGCCAAGGGAACACAAAGGGATGCCAGCATCATTACTACCTGTGAGAAAGCTGGCTTTGCCAAGTATTGGTGCATGTCATGGGTAATTGCTGGAAGGAGGCTTAGTTCAACTGCCTTAAGGAAAAGACTCTTGCGAACTGATTTCCACTTTGAAAGCATGGAAGCAATTGCTTTATTTACCCCATGAGAGCAGTGGCTATTTGTGACTCAGAATGGATCCCATCCTAACCAGCCTACTGGCCCTTTCCATTGATTCTGTTTCTCCTTTTATTTCCATTTGCCTCTCTCCATCCTGCTGTCCCCACTAACTGCCACCCGGACTATTGCAGCAACTCTCTCACTGACCTCCCCTGCCTACTCCTGGGCCTCTATGGTCCATTCTCCACATGCCAACCAGTGTGATATGTCTAAACTCCACTTCAATTATATCACAATCTTTTCTTAGATCCTCAATGGCTATGAAAACATTGCTCCTCAGTTAAAGTCTAAAGTCTTTTGTCTACTTCCCTGAGTAGCACTGCCTACATTTTCCAGCTACTCCATTTGTCTGCTGCCATCCCATCAGTCTTAAGCCATTTTTGCAAAGCTCTTGAACTTCTAGTTCCTCCAAAGTGTCACACATGTGCCCCCATTATAGTCAAAGAATGACCACCCCTAGCACTGCTGCCACTCCCAACCCCACTTCACTGCACATGGCTTTCATGGTTTCATAAAAAGCCGCCTTTTCAATGAAGTGGTACGTTTTTGGTGGGCTACCTGTCAGCAGGTAGAAAACACACATTTACATAGAGAATTGTTTGCTAAAGCTTCCAATCTGCTTAGCAAAGAGACAGAAACTAGGCTACGGCTGTGTGGCCACATGAATAGGAGGAGTTTAGAGCTTCTCTTAGCCCAGGGTTGCTAGAAGTGGACCCTGTATTCAAGAGGGTGATTTAGAAGGAGATGAGGATCATAATTTTGTGCTGGTTTTCCATGCTGAAAATGGGAGGGCTGACATTACTATGCCTCATAAAAGGCACCCAGGTCTTTTCCATTTTCACACCACCCCATCATATCCACATCCTCAAGAGGATATACAGAGGCAGCACCCTGGTGTTGTTTTCTCTACCTTCATCTTTCCAGCTGTTGGGTGTTTCAGAAAGCCCACTGATTTTTCTGGTATGACCAGGGGAATCTAATACAGAGGGTAGCCCGAGACCACTATCTCACAAATGGTTTTCCTGGCAGGGGGCTTCCCTAGTCTCCTGGCTAAGGTCCCCTGGTTTCATGTGTCCCTTTCTTATTTTTTTCTTTTCATTACATTTATCACTCTTTACTTATTGAATATCTGTTTTCTCCTTGACCATTGTATTAAAAAACAAAAGAACATGTCTATTTAAAATATCGTGTAATGCCTTAATTGGCAAAATATTCACATGGTTTAAAAACAAAATAGTATAAATATACAGTAAAACACTTTGGTCCTGCCTATGTGGGGACCTCCTGCTACCCCATTCCTACCTCTCTCATTACATTTCCTCCTGGGAAATATTGCTGATGAATAACATTTTATATATGGCATTTTGCACATAGTTAAGTTTTTCAGTCAAAGGATATATTCATCTCTAATTTTTATAGATAGGCCAAGTTCCCTCCATAAATGTTATACCTATTTGCATTCCTTCCAGCAATATGTGAGAGATCCTGTTTCCCCAAAGCCTTGGAATAAAATATTATCAAACTTTTGGATCTTTCTAATTTCATCAGTGAAACATGGTACAATATAATTTTTGCCAATTTTCTTAAGTAAATAAGCTTGAATATCTTTCATATGCTTCTCTAGATGATCTATTCACTGGCCGTTTTTCTAATGGGTTATTGATATTATAATTGCTTTTGGGGACTGTGTATATATTGGAAAGGTTGGTTCTTATAATGTCAATTGTGAATATTTTTTCCATTTTAAGTTTTGTTGGCCATGCAGAGGTTCTTGATTTTTATATAGTAGAATTTTTTTTCTTTTGTGGCTTCTAAATTTTGAGTCATATTTAGAAAGACATTCCTCTATTCAGTGCCATACAGGAATTATCCCAAGTTTCCCTGTTAATATTTTTATGGTTTTATTACCTACTTGTATATATTTTACCATATTGGGAGTTTGTCATATTGTAAAGTGAGAAATACGGATGGAATTTTATTTTCTTAATGACTAGATAATTGTCCCAAGTAATTTATTTTTTTCCCCCATACTCTTTTGAGATGCTACCTTTATCATACACCCAACTTCCACATACATGTAAATGTATTTTTGGACTTGTTTATCTGTTCCATTGGTCTATCTGTTTGCCAGTATCATACGGTTTTAACTATTGTTTTATACCTATGTCATAGAGCTATTTCTTTTTGTTGATTTTTTTTCAGACATTTTCTGGCTGTCCTTTTGCTAAGTTGATACTTCCATATGAACTTTAGAATCAATTTCATTTAAAACATACCCCCCCTTTGGGTTTTTAAAAATATATATGTCTTAATTTTTTAAAAAACTTTTAATTGAAAATATCAAAATTTATAAATCTAGACAGAATAGTATAATGAAGCTCCATGAACTGGCAGCATCCAACTTCAATGATCATTTCATGGCCAATCTTTTTCATGAATTTTCTTATCAATTTCCTCACCTTACATTATTTTGGAAAAGATCCCACATATACCATTTCAACTTTAAATATTTAAATATGTAAAAAAAAGTTAAGATTTATTTTTAAAGCATCATTGTAGTACCACAATGACACACACCTATAATTTGCTTTTTTCAGACAGGGTCTTGCTCTGTCGCCCAGGCAGGAGTGCAGTGATCATGGCTCACTGCGGCCTCAAATTCTTGGGCTCAAGTGATCCTCCCACCTCAGCCTCCCAAGTAGCTGGGACTGCAGGTGTGCATCGCCGGGCCCAGCTAATTTTTTTATTTTTAATAGAGACAGGGTCTCACTATGTTGCCCAGGCTCATATTGAACTCCTGGAGTCAAGTGGTTCTTCCACCTTGGCCTCTCAAAGTGCTAAGATTATAGGTGTGAGCCACCATGCCCAGCCCTAATTATTTTTTTAATAATAATTCTTTAATATATCATAACTGTCCCATAAATGCCATATTTTTCTGGTTTTTAACTGAGATCAAGTTACATTTATAAATTAACTTACAATTGACATCTTGACAGTTGAGATTTCCCATCAAAGGATATGGCATATAGTATATCTATCTTTCCATTTATTTTATTGAAGTTTTTTTTTTTTTTCTCCAGACAGGTCATCCAGGCTGGAGTGTAGTGGCTCGAACACACCTCACTTGAAGCTTCAACCTCCCAGGCTCAAGTGATCCTCCCACCTGTCTCCTGAGTAGCTGCAACATGCAAGACGTCTGGTTAATTTTTAAATTTTTTGTAGGGATGGGGTCTTGCTGTGTTGCCCAGACTGGTCTCAAAACTCCTGGGCTCAAGTGATCCCACACCCTTGACCTCCCAAAGTGCTAAGATTACAGTTGTGAGCCACTACGCCTGGCCTGAAGTCTTCTTTTAGTCATTCACTGCTGTTTGGGATTTCTTCACATAGATATTTTATTTTCTTCTTTTATTTGATGTTTATTATCTAAAGATAATAATGGATTTTGTAAGTTATACTCTGTAACTGGTTGTTGTTTTTATTTATGAATGATATTGATTTATATGTGAGAATTTTGCATCCACTAACTTACAACAGTTTTTCCTTGTTTGCAATTCTTTTAAAATAGACTCTATTGCATTTCAAAGAATTCATCAAATTATCTGCAAATGGTCATGGTCAGAACTCCTCACTAATTTTTACCTCTAATTTAAAAATTACTGGTTTCCTATCTAATTGCGCTGACCAGTGCCTCCAGATCAGCACTAAATGATAGTGGTAATAGTGGACACCCAAGCCTGGTGTAAATAAATGAGTCAGTGAAGGCAAAGATGGTATTATGAGAAAGACTGATGATGAGACTATCTTCTTCTAAATACAAAATGAGTTTTCAATGCTCTAACAACATGAAGCATCCTTCAAGACTAAACTATGGCAAGGATATTTAATTTACTTCCATATTTTTTATTAGTAAAATTCGTTTACTTTTTATAGGCAAGTATGAACCACTTTGAGGTTTTCTTCCCACTCCTAATTCTCAATTCCTATGGGTGCAGTATCATCTAAGAGAATAAATGTTCTTGAATATTCGGGACATGTGGCATGACCTTCTGCACCAACTCTTCTAGATGTGCTTGCCTGGTGTGCCGTGGACCCTGAATCGATATAAACAAGTATACTTCGGGTGTCCCCAGTTGCTAAAGATGTTAAGTTTCACACATAATAAATATTCAGAAACAGCATGCTGAAAATAAAGAAAAGAAAATCAATGCCTCATAAAGAAGTTCATCTCAAGTAATCCCAATGAATACTGATAAAAATTTTAAATTATATACTCTTCTTTTTTTTTGAGACAGGATCTGGCTCTGTCACACAGGTTGGAATGTAGTGGCATGATCACGGCTTGTTGCCACCTCTACCTCCTGGGCTCAATGCCATCCTCACAGCTCAGACTCCTGAGGAGCTGGAACTGCAGGCACATCCCACCACACCTAGCTAATTTATTAATTTTTTGTAGAGACAGGGTTTTGCCATGTTGCCTAGGCTGGTCTTGAACTGCCTGGCCTAGGCCTCCAAAAGTGATGGGATTACAGGCGTGAGCCACCACACCTGGCCTATATACTTTTTTCTTTTCTAACATAACTATTTTCAAATATCAGTCTAATGAATGAGAAAATAAGCTACTGGAATAAAGAGCTTATGAAAAGATAAGTAGAGGGAGAGGAGGATAATACGGCAGCCAAGTGACCTCTGTGTTCCACTGTTTCTCCCTTCTACACTCCTTGCTGGCTGTGCCAAGGAGCAGGGGAGAGAGGGCTTGTTGTCTAAAAACCAGATCTATGAAGCCAACTATAAGAACAGATAATATGAGTTCAAATGCATACGAATATATAATCAAATATGAAACTCGACAAATATGCTCATTTCTAACATATATTATTATCTTTATTTTCCCACTATTTGGCCAAAAAGTGTCATAAAGGGGAGCGTGCCCAAGAAGGCCAAATAGGAACAGCTCCAGCCTCCAGCTCCCAGCATGAGCAACACAGAAGACGGGTGATTTCTGCATTTTCAACTGAGGTACCAGGTTCGTCTCACTGGGGCATGTTGGACAGTTGGTGCTGGTCCGTGGATGCAGCCCGACCAGTGAGAGCTGAAGCAGGGTAAGGCATCACCTCACCTGGGAAGCACAAGGGGGAAGGGAATTCCTTTTCCTAGCCAAAGGAAATTGAGACACACAACACCTGGAAAATCGGGTAACTCCCACCCTAATACTGCACTTTACCAAGGGTCTTAACAAACGGCACACCAGGAGATTATATCCCACACCTGGCCCGGAGGGTCTCACACCCACGGAGCCTCCCTCATAGCTAGCACAGCAGTCTGAGATCTAACTGCAAGGTGAAAGTGAGGCTGGGGGAGGGGCACCCGCCATTGCTGAGGCTTAAGTAGGTAAACAAAGCTGCTGGGAAGCTCGAATTGGGTGGAGCCCACCACAGGTCAAGGAGGCCTGCCTGCCTCTATAGACTCCACCTCTGGGGACAGGGCATAGCTAAACAAAAAGCAGGAGAAACCTCGGCAGAGGTAAATGTCCCTGTCTGACAGCTTTGAAGAGAGCAGTGGATCTCCCAGCATGGAGGTTGAGATCTGAGAACAGACAGACTGCCTGCTCAAGTGGGTCCTAACTGGGAGACATCCCGCACTAGGTGCAGACCGACACCTCACACCTCACACAGCTGGGTACACCCCTGAGACGAAGCTTCCAGAGCAAGAATCAGACAGCAACACTCACTGTTCAGCAATATTCTATCTTCTGCAGCCTCCACTGCTGATACCAAGGCAAACAAACAGGGTCTGGAGTGGACCTCAAGCAAACTCCAATAGACCTGCAGCTGAGGGTCCTGACTGTTAGAAGGAAAACTAACAAACAGAAAGGACACCCACACCAAAACCCCATCAGTACGTCACCATAATCAAAGACCAAAGGCAGA
>NW_016804488.1:418527-432079 GCF_001698545.2 Rhinopithecus bieti
CATCTCACACCAGTTAGAATGGCAATCATTAAAAAATCAGGAAACAACAGGTGCTGGAGAGGATGTGGAGAAATAGGAACACTTTTATACTGTTGGTGGGACTGTAAACTAGTTCAACCATTGTGGAAAACAGTGTGGCGATTCCTCAAGGATCTAGAACTAGAAATACCATTTGACCCAGCCATCCCATTACTGGGGATATACCCAAAGGATTATAAGTCATGCTGCTATAAAGACACATGCACACGTATGTTTATTGTGGCACTATACACAATAGCAAAGACTTGTAATCAACCCAAATGTCCATCAGTGACAGACTGGATTAAGAAAATGTGGCACATATACACTATAGAATACTATGCAGCTGTAAAAAAGGATGAGTTCGTGTCTTTTGTAGGGACATGGATGCAGCTGGAAACCATCATTCTCAGCAAACTATCACAAGAACAGAAAACCCAACACCACATGTTCTCACTTATAGGTGGGAATTGAACAATGAGAACACTTGGACACAGGAAGGGGAATATCACACACCAGCACGTATTGTGGGGAGGGGAGGGGGGGAAGATAGCATTAGGAGATATACCTAATGTAAATGATGAGTTAATGGGTGCAGCACACCAACATGGCACATGTATACATATGTAACAAATCTGCACGTTGTGCACATGTACCCTAGAACTTGAAGTATAATAAAAAAAAATTGCCATAAAACACTTGGTTTTACATGATATAAAATGTCTTCTACATCTCTTCAGTTACTCCCTGTGGCTAATTTAAAAAATGAGTGTATATTTCATACGCCTTGGTGAGTTTCAGGGGATTTATAAGTTAACAGTTGATATTTTCCCCCATTGGATTAGGAGTTGTACTTGTATTATCTGATATTAAATCTTTATCCACTCTTCCTTTGAGCTTCTCTCTGCCTCTGTCCACTTCATATTGTACCATCATCCTCCTCCCCTATACTCAAGCAAGGTGAGGTAGTAACTACTACACTTAATAATATTCAGGGAATGGAATAGCTGAGAAAGAACCAAGAAATTAAATATATATTATAAAAAAGTGATAGCAGGTGAGGAAGAATTTGACTTAGAAACTGGTTTTGCATTTGTCTGTCTTTTGCATTAAAATCCTTGTAAGCACTTGGAGCTAAGAATTGAAGTTCAGATAAGCTTTGTGTAACTCATGCTTTTGTCATAATTATTTTCATACATCACTTTACAGGAAGCAATCCCAACAAATTTCTTCCAGTGATAGAGCTACTTATATCATTTCCCAGGGCACACATTACCTGGAGTTCAAATGTTTGAACGGTGGTTCCTGTTTTGTTGTATATAAACTGACCTAGAAAAATTTCTTCTCCTTCACATTTTTTTGTGACGCCCTATAAAGAAAGCAACAGATATAGAGATTGTAATGAATGGATACAGTTGTGTTTTCAAAAAGAAGAAATAATTCACCAGATATCTCTGTGTGTACACCAGGGGCACAGTGCTGTGATCATGCCAGTACTAATCTGTGCACCCAGAGGGCATTTAACAAGGGACCAGTGAGGCCAAAGGCTGATCACGGGACTGACTAGAAGGACAGAGGATGGATGGATACATAGATAGATAGATAGATAGATAGATAGATAGATAGATAGATAGAAGACAGATGAAAGATAGATGATTGATAGATAAACAACTGATAGATGAAAGACAGATACATACATGTAGAGCAAATCCCAGCATTAACTCTGGTCTGATAACTATATTTGCAATAAGCATACTTTGAATAAAATAAAAATGGGTCCCCATATTGAACTGATGTTTTCCAAAATGAGATAAACATAGGCCAATTGCTAGATTTTGATCACACAAATAATTTCCTCTAAAAAGTCAGCTTCTGTTGACTGATAAAACACTGATTTTTTCTTTGTATGCAATTTCTCTTGTGCTTTTGTTCTTCCTCTCTACCCTTCAAATTGAAGATTTGTGAGAGGAGAATGCACTGCTGCAAACTAATTCATTATGTGAATCTGAAGTTTATTGTTAGGTTCCTTAAATTGTAGTAACACAGCAAAACAAAGAGTACATTTGTTAAATCATTTTGTAATAAAAATATTAATATCAAACTATAACATTTTTATTAAAAGAGTTGGATACATCATGGTTACATAATGTACTGACAATTATATATGTATATATGACTCAAGCCTCATATATTCTCTTTAGCTTAAGAGAGGAGTGCTAGTTTTATTTCTACCTTCTTTATCACCTTCTTGGGTTTTTTTTTTTAAGAAACAGGATCTGATGGAATACTATGCAGCCATAAAAAAGAACAAGATCATGTCCTCTGCAGGGTCATGGATAGAGCTGGAGGCCATTATCCATAGCAAACTAACACAGGAATAGAAAAACAAATACCTATGTTCTCACTTATAAGTGGGAGCTAAATAATGAGAACACATGAACACAAAGGGGAACAAATAGACACTGAGATCTACTTGAGGGTGGGGTGGTGGGAGGAGGGAGAGGAGCAGAGAAATACTTGCTGGGTATTACTACTTACTGCCTATATAACAAACCTGCACATATATCCCTGAACCTAAAATAAAAGTTAAAAAAAAAGAAAAACAAACAAACAAACAACAACAACAACAAAAAAACGGGGTCTGGCCGTGCTGCCCAGGCTGGCCTTGAATTCCTGGGCTCAGGTGATCCTCCTGCTTTAGCCTTTTAAGGAGGTGGGATCACAGGAGCAGCTACTGCACCCAGCCCTTTTATCACCTTGTTTTGATTTTACTTGTTTCGTAAATTCTCTAATGTAGAAAAAAATAATGAGAAGCAGTTTTTATTACTAAAGGATCCCTGCCTTTGGGATTCACCCGTAAGTTTTCTAAACAATGAATGTGTTCACCTTTCTGAGATGGAACTTAGCTGCTCAAACTCAACTTTTCAGACACCACTTGCAGGTGGTGCGGGCTTCTATGAAAGGACAGCAGCCCTTTGTTGTGAAACTCCACATATGGAATGTAGAGGCATTTGGGTGGCATGTAAGGCAGGCTGTTTAACCCGGGGCCCTCCTCCAGATGGGAAGATCAAATAATTGAAGTAAGGCATAAACCTATAAGGCAAAAGTGGGAGTAGACAGTGAAACCAAAAACCAAACCAAACCAAAACAAACCAAAACAAAAAGAAAGAAAGAAAAAAACACCAAAAAGTGAAGATGGCCAAATGGCAGCTGGAGAGAAAGAACACAAACTACTCTGGCTTTACGTGGAACTAGCAGCGCAGGACTTAAGCGGCAGGTTCCCAGAAAGGCCGGAAGAGGGAGCCCACGTGGGGCGGGGAGGTGTGGGGGAAAGGAGCCCAAATCTGCGGTTTAGCTGACAGTCATTTCAAAAAGCAGTTACAACCTCTCCACGCCCCTCCAGCCCCGCCTGGCCCAGCAGAGGGCTCTGTTCTTCTCCCATCTCTAAGACCACTGCCGGCACCTCCCCAGAACCGCCCACAAGAGCATGACCCCTGCACAAAGTGGCGGCCCCGCGGCCCTCCTCTCTCCAGCAGTTCCTGGTGTGGTTGGCCAGGCTGGTACCTCCTGCGCACTGCAGGAGTCCTCTCAGGGTCAACTCTCCTGATGGCACACTTGTGACTCCGGACGAAATGGCCTGACCTGATGATTCCCGGGGCAAACTCACGACATATGAGCCCCACCGTGCGCGCAAAGCTTCCTGCTGGTTTTGCATCGCCTAGGAATTCATGTGACAAGCATCACAGACATGGGAGAAAAGCGTTGTACAGGAAACAGAGAGACCATACGCACAAGGGGGAAAAGTGGGGCTAGGAAATCCAGACCCGGAAGCGAGCAGAAGAAAGTGAGACAAACCTACAGTTAATATCTTCAGAAGCATAAGAGAAGGTACTGCCATCATAAAAGAAAAAAATATATAGGCTCTAAAAAAGGGAATATGTATAGAAACAAGAAGTCTCAGAAAGTATAATCATGACAGCAGGAATGAAAATTTCCATAGAGGGGTTAAAATATGAATTGATATGATCTTCCAGAAGGTGGAACAAAAAACAGAAAAGGGAAATAAACACTTTTTAAAAATAATAAATTAGACAATAAGTTGAATCCTCAGGATGCAGGCATGAAATCCCATGACAACAGTTGTGCATCAGGCCTACCTAACAAGTCTGGAGCAAAACGCTGAGGGCGCCAGAGGGATATCTTGGGGAAAAAGAAAAAAGAAAATAAATGAATAGAAAATGAAGGAAGGGATGAAGAATAGAAGAAATTTATAAATTATCTCATGTGAATCAACATAATGGGGGAATATTTGCACTTCTGAAGAAGAATTTGGAAAAGTTTTAGTAATAGGAATAGAGAAAACTAAGCAAATTAAAGAAAAATAGGCTGGGCACCTGTGGCTCACGTCTGTAATCCCAGCACTGTGGGAGGCCAAGGATGGAGGATCCCCTGAGCCCTGGAGTTTGAGACCAGCCTGGGTAACATATTAAGACCCTTATCTCTACTAAAAAACTTAAAAAACAATCCCATGAGTTTGAAGTTGCAGTGAGCTGTGATTGTGCCACTGTACTCCAACCTGGGCGACAGAGCTGAGACCCTGTCTCAAGAAAAAAAAAAAAAAAGTAAAGCAATTATTACACTCAGAAACATAAAAAAAAATGGAAGAAAGTAGTATTTAAGTACACTAAATAGTTCAACTGAGAGCTGTTTTGTTCACATAGTCACCATGAAAACATTGAGTATTGCTTGAACAAAAAGATAATACAGTCTTCTAGCAGTGCCTCAAATGTTAAACCTACGTTTACCATGCTATCTAGGAATTCCAGTCTTAGGTATATACCCAAGCAAAACAAAAACTCATGTCCACACAAAAACTTGTACATGAATGTTTATTGAAGCATTATTCATAATGACCAAAAAAATGAAAATAATTCAGATGTCAATCAACTGATGAAGAGATAAATAAAATGTCATATATCCATACAATGAAATGTTATTCAGCAATAAAAAATAAATGAAATATTGAGACATACTATATCATGAATGAAACTTAAAAACAGTATGCTAAATTAAGCCATTTGCAAAAGATCACACATTATAAATGATTCAATTTATATGAAATGGATAGAATGGTAAATTTATTGAGACAAAGTAGATTAGTGGTTGCGAGGGGTTGGAGGAGTACACTAGGGGAATAGGAGGTGACGGCTAAGGGGTATGGGGTTTCCTTTTAGGGTAAGAAAAATGTTCTAAAATTGATTATGGTGATCGATACACAACTCTGTGAATATACTAAAAGCCACTGAAGGGTGTACTTTAAGTGGGTGAATTAATTGTTATGGGAATTATATCTCCAGAAACATGTTTTGTTTTGTTTTTGTTTGTTTGTTTGTTTGTTTGTTTTTGAGACGGAGTCTCGCTCTGCCGCCCAGGCTGGAGTGCAGTGGCCAGGTCTCAGCTCACTGCAAGCTCCGCCTCCTGGGTTTACGCCATTCTCCTGCCTCAGCCTCCCGAGTAGCTGGGACTACAGGCGCCCGCCACGTCGCCCGGCTAGTTTTTTGTATTTTCAGTAGAGACGGGGTTTCACCATGTTAGCCAGGATGGTCTCGATCTCCTGACCTCGTGATCCGCCCGTTTCGGCCTCCCAAAGTGCTGGGATTACAGGCTTGAGCCACTGCGCCCGGCCACATGTTTTGTTTTTTAAATCAAGACATAAACATGTTGGGAGGATGGAAGTGCCATGGAAAAGAGCTACTCTTCACTTTCCATGAGAGGATGTCATAACCAAAACTGAAAAATCAAGAAGTAATGGTAAAAGCCAACATGGAGGCAAGTACCCAAATAAACATCTAAAATTGTTGCAAATAGAAGCTCTGGGATAATAAGAATTGGAGATGTGGAGAAGTGGGACAAGGAATAACTATTTCTTTACAAACTTTATGGAAATACTTGATTTTTACATGTACATGTATAACTTTGATAAAAGTAAAAAAAAAAGTTGAATAATATAAGTCATTTGGTCCAACTCTCTCTCTTTGTAGATGAGAAAGCAAAAGTCCAGGAAATAAGTGACACAACTAGTTATCTGTCCTAGTTCAGAGGACAGCCCCTAATTCCCAGCCAACCACCTTCTATCAGGCCAATCTGAATGACAAATTTAGATAGCTTCTTACATAGACAGAAAATTCCCTGGGTGCACTGGAGATGTTTCCTGAGGGAGACACCTTCTCTGAGATGTGCTCCATGGTAACAGCAGTAGGTATGATCTTTGTAGCAAGCTTGATTAGGGTATGACCCTGGGAACCTGGAAAAGCCCAGCACTGTCCAGGATAGACATCCGGCTGGAAAGAAAACACTGAATTAATCTCTTAACTAGTTATGTGAATCCATTCCCACAATACTGATCAGCTAATCACTATTGACTGCAGATCTCTCTTATGCCTATAAAATAGGAAAACTCCCAAGACACCTCTAGTGTGGTTGCTCTTCCAGAGCACTGTATGCTTATATCAATCAGAGTCCTTTATCATATGAGCATGTTTTCTTTCATTGCTCTAACTAAACTGTGACCTGTTATAAGGCAGCTAGAGGGCATGAGTGGGGTGCTGGTAAGGCTAGTGATGGTGGTAGTGAGGATGATGGTGGTGACCACTGTGGTGATCATTGTGGTGATGATGGTGGTAATAATGGTGGCAGTGGAGGTGATGGTGGTAGTGGTAGTGGTGATGGTGATGGCAATGGTGGTCATGGCAATGGTGGTGGTGGTAGAGGTAATGGTGATGGTAGTAATGGTAGTGGTGGTGATAGTGATAGTGATAATTGAAGTAGTAGTGGTGAAGGTGGTGATAAAGGTAGTGGTGGTGGTGGCAGTGATGGTGGTGGTGGTGGTGGCGACAGTGACATTGATGGTGGTGATGATGATGGACATGGGGGTAGTGATAAAGAAGGATGGTGGTGGAGGTGGCGGTGGTGGTGGCAGTGATGGTGGCTGTGGTGGCAGTGATGGTGGTGGTGGTGATGGTGATGGACGTGGAGGCTGTGATGAAGAAAGATGGTGGTGGTGGTGGTGATGAAGATGAGGGTGTTGATGGAGATGGGAGTGGTGGTGGTGATTATGGTGGTAGAGAAGAAAAATGAGGTCTACTACTTTGTAGGTATAAACTACAGCCTGGAATAAGATCAATGGGTTTTACCCCTGAAAGTTCTAAATTTGCGACTACCTTCAGGTGTATGGATCAAAGTTGAGAGGTGCTCTGCTGTCTATTGATGGCTACTGCCTTTAGAATGTAACTGAAAAGTTTGGTGGGGATCTTACTTGGAGATTTCTCCTGTTATAATTAGACTTAAGAACATGTGGTCTGAATAGCACTTAACACAGTACAGTACTGGCACTTAGCAGGCAAGTACTTTCAACAAATGTTTGTTGAATGACTGAAGTTTTCAATGGAAAAGGATGGTCACAGAATCAACTTACAGAAAAGACACGGAATGTATATGTTTTATTTGAGAACAAAATAATCTAGTTTACTAATCTTAAAATGATAAACAAGTAAATAATTAATCATAGTTTACTGACCATAAAATAAGACATAATTCATGCAGTGTACTAAATATAAAAAATGTAATGAGATGATTTCAGGTTCTGTAACAAGTTCGCACACTCTTATATTGCCTCTATTTTAAAATTAACATTTTCATGATAAATAAGAACAGAATTCTAAAATAGAAATAAGTGATTCTTAATTTAGCTTTACCTGAAGAATGATATCTGGAGGCATTTCATGATTTAGGAAACCTATCCCATGCCAGTACAATTTTGCTTTATTATTTTATAACTTTCTGAGGTCCCAGCTTCAATGATGGAAGCTCCTAAAATTATAAAGTAAATTTTAAAATAAAGAAACAACATACACCATTCAAAACACATCATTTGAATTTTAACAGTGTCTCTAGAAAATTATTACTGGGCAAATTATAAGTGAGGTAAAATTCATACTCAGGAATTGATAGGAAAAGTATGACAGTTTTCACTACTACTGAAATTTTGTCATTTTGAAGAAAACAAGTTTGCTCTGTTTAGTTTCACAAAATGTAAGATAAAAATTGAATTTTGAGGCAAGTAAAGTAGAGATGAGAATATTATATGGATTCTGTATCACCTAAAAATGTATATAGATCTCTATATTTTAACAGCTCATGCGATAAATGAGACTTCCTGTCATCCCCATTCACTCAATAACAAAAAAAACAGAAAACCAACAATGCTCCAAATGTCCTTCAAGTTACATTTGCAGCAATTATGCACATTCATTGAACTCAATTTTAATCAAATAAATATGAAATATACTCATCAAACATTATCCCTTCAGGTTACTTCATTTTAGAAGCAAAATGTATTTTATGCATAAGAAATAAAGAAAATGCAAATGGCTTTTTCAAATTGCTAAAAATACATGTGCCTCATCAAGTTTTTTTTTGAGACGGAGTCTCACTCTGTTGCCAGGCTGGAGTGCAGTGGCGCAATCTTGGCTTACTGCAACCTCCGCCTCCTGGGTTCAAGTGATTCTCCTGCCTCAGCTTCCCCAGTAGCTGAGGCTACAGGCGCCCACCACCACATTGGCTAAGTTTTTGTATTTTTAGTAGAGACGGGGTTTCACCATGTTGGCCAGGATAGTCTCCATCTCTTGACCTAGTGATCCACCCACTTCGGCCTCCCAAAGTGTTGGGATTACAGGCATGAGCCACCGCACCCAGCTGATTATCCATACTTTTTCTAAGATGACACACTTTTTGAAATAGTAAATGAGTTCCTAGAGTTGCCAGATTTGGCAAATAAAATACAAGATGGCCATTTAAATTTGAATTCCAGGTAAACAAAGAATAAGTTTTTAGTTGTAGTCATACAACTTTGGGATATATACATACAATATTTGGGATATATTTATACTAAAAGATGATTTACTATTTGTGTGAAATTTAAATTTAACTGGGCTCCCTTCATTTTATCTGGAAACCCTATGTGTGCTTCGTCTTTGAAGGCTGATACTGACTGCCCACTCACTATTCCTACTCGACCAAGTGGCTGGACAGAATCTACACTTTCACCTGCTAATGTGAGGACTGAGCACCCCATCTGCATCATCCTTTCCAGAAAAAAATTAAAATTTTAGTGTTGTGGAATTTTGAAAATAATTCATATTTATTCATTTTCTCATTCATTAAAAAATTTAAGTCAGCTTTATTAAGATATCATTCACATCCTAAACAATTCACTCATTCACAGTGTGTGACTCAGGGTTTTGTATTATATTCTTAGAGTGGCACAGCCACCACAATCAATTTTAGATCATTTAGTCAGCCCCAAAAGGAACCCATAGCAGTTAGCTGTCATTCCCCATTTCCCCCAACATCCCTCCCCAAGCCTTGGCAATTATTAATCTATTTTCTGTCCCTGTAGGTTTACCTATTCTGGACATTTCTTTTGCTGCTCCCTTGTAGTCAGTCACAGTATGTAGCCTTTTCACTAAGGCTACTTTCATTTAGCCAATGCGTTTGAGATTTATGAATGCTGCAATGAGTATCAGAAGTTCATTCCTTTTATTGACTGCAGGTTAATATTCCGTTGTATGAATGCATCTGTTATTCTTTGTTGATGGACATGGGGTTATTCTTAATTTTGGTGATTATGAATACAGTTGCTATAGATGTTCTTGGCAAGTTTTGATGTGAACATGTTTCAATGTATCTTAGATAAATATGTAGAAGTGGGATTGCTAGGTCAATAAGATGTTATATTGAACTTCATAAGAAATTGTCAGACTTTGCCAGAGTGGCTGTGCCAGGTTACATTCTCACCCACAGTGTATGAGAGGTCCATTTGGTTCATGCTGTTGCCAGCACTTAGTATGGTCAGTTTTGTTTTGTTTGGCATTCTAATAGGTGTGTAATGATATAACATTGAGATTTTAATTGACATTTCACTAATGAATAATAATGTGAGGCATTTTTCATATACTTTTTTGATATGCATATATCTTCTTTAATGAAGTGTCTTCTAAATCCTTTGCCTATTTTGTATCGGGTTGTCTGTTTGCTTAATTGAGGCTTGACAGTTTTCTATAAATTCTGGATTCAAGAATGTGTGTGGTTTCCAAATATTCTCCCCCAGCCTGTAACTTGTCTTTTCCTTCTCGTAACTGTTTTTTGGCAGAGCAGAAATTAATTTTGATGAAGCCTGTATTATCCATTATTTTCCCTTTACAATCATAGTTTTGATGTTGTGTTTAAGAAAACTTTTCTAACTCTAAAAAATTTCTCTTATTTTTTTCCTAGCTTTAAGATTTATATTTAAGACTGTGACCCATTTGGGGTTAACTTTTACAAATTGTGGGTTTTGGTCCAAGGCTTTTTTTTTTTTTCTTTTTTTGCATATGAATGTCCACCTGTTCCAGCACCACTGACTTGCCTTTTTTCCGTTTTTACAAAATCTATTCACCACAGGTGTGAACTACTTCTAGACTTTTTGTATTGTTCCATTGATTTCAGGAATACCACATGCTCTTGATTACTGTAAACTTATAGTAAGCCTTCAAATCAGGTAGTGTGAGTTCTCCAACTTTGTCCCTTTTTTTCGCAAAACAAATTTGGCTCTTCTAGTTCCTTCACCATTTCACATACATTTTGAAAACAGGTTCTCAATTTCTACAAATAATCCTGCTGGAATTTTGATTAGGATTATATTGAATCCATAGAAAAGCTAGACAGTATTGTCATCTTAATGGTATTGAGTCTTCTAATCCATAAACATGGTATACCCGTCCATTTATTTAAATCTTTTTTTATTTCTTTCATTATTATTTTTTAGTTTTTAGCTCTCAGTTCCCACATTTTATTACCCTTATACCTCAGTATTTTATGTTTTTTTACTGCATTTATGAATAGTGCTGCTTTTAAATATTTTCTAATTTTCTATTGTTAGCACATAGAAATTGTGTATATACCCTTGAACTTGTAAACCTCACTTATGCTAGTAGATTTTTTTGGTGGTTTTTCTACATAAGCAATCATGTTGTCTGTGAATAGAACCATTTTATTTCTTCCTTTCTAATTTGCATGCCTTTTCCCCACCCTCTGCCTTTCTTACTCTCTCTCTCCCAATTTTCTTCATTTCCTTTTCCTGCCTTTTTTTAATATTAGTTGAAATTTTAATTTTAAAATTTTTTTAATTTTTTGAAACTGAGTCTTGCTCTGGGGCCCAGGCTGGAGTGCAATGGCACAATCTCGGCTCACTACAATCTCTGCCTCGCCTTGCGGGTTCAAGCGATTCTCCTGCCTCAGCCTCCTGAGTAGCTGGGATTACAGGCATGCACCACCACACCTGGCTTTTTGTATTTTTAGTACAGATGGGGTTTCACCATGTTGGCCAGGCTGGTCTCGAACTCCTGACCTCAAGTGATCCACCCGCCTCAGCCTCCCAAAGTGCCAGGATTATAGGCCTGAGCTACTGTGCCTGGCCTCCATTTTGATTTCTCTATTAGCATTTGGATATCTCTGTGTTTTAAAGTAATTATTCTCATGATTACAATGCACATACCTAGCAGCTCATGGTTTATTTAAGAGTTAACTTTTTAATCATTCATGTAAAATCTTTACATTTATAGATGCCCATTAAATCTCACCCACTGACTTTTCCTTTATGGTTGTCGTAGTATTAAATCTACTTATATTAGCCCTCCACCCCCAGATAATGCCATACATTTTTTCCTTTCAACAGCCATACATATTTTGAAGTACTTAAAGAAAGAAAATTACCTCATCTTTTGTTGTTGTTGTTTTGAGATGGAGTTTCACTCTCGTCACCCAGGCTGGAGAGCAGTGGTGTGATCTAGGCTCACGGCAACCTCCACCTCCTGGGTTGAAGCTATTCTCCTGCCTCAGCCTCTGGAGTAGCTGGAATTACAGGCATGCGCCACCATGCCCGGCTAATTTTTTATTTTTAGTAGAGACAGGATTTCACCATGTTGGCCTGGCTAGTCTGGAACTCCTGACCTCAGGTGATCCACCCGCCTCAGCCTCCCAAAGTGCTGGGATTACAAGGTATGAGCCACCGTGCTGGGCCACCTCATCTTTACTCACAGATGAGACTGTTGCTCTTTCTTCATTCTTTAAGTCCCAAGTTTCTTTTTGGTGTCATTTCTATTGAGCTGAAGAACTTCCTTTAGCGGATTCATTGGCAGAGAATTTTCTTAGTTTTTCTTCATCTAAGAGTGTCTTCATTTTGCCTTCATTTCCTGAAAGATATTTTCACTGGATCTACAATTCTGCATTACTAGATCCTTTCCTTCCGCACTTTAAACATGTAGTTTCCTTCTCTTCTGGTCTCTTTAACTTCTGGTAAGAAATCTGTAATAATGCGTAGTTTTTTTTTTTTTAGCCTCTTTCAAATATTTTTCTTCATCTTTGATTTTGAGCAATTTAACTATGATGTGTCTGGATGTCATTTTCCTTGAATTTATCTTGTTTCTGATTTGCCATGCTTTTTGAATCTGTAAATTTATTTATTTATTTTAAATCGAGTTTGAGATGTTTTGGTTCTTACTTCTTTAGATTATTGTCCTACATTGGTCTCCTCTTCATCTCCCTCTGAGACTACAAGGATAAGAATATTATACCTTTTTATAGTGTCCTATATGTTTCTGAAGTTCTGTTTGCATTTTTTTCAAACATTTTTTCATTCTTTGAATTGCATAATTTCTTTTGATCTATGTTCAACTTCACTACTTCTTTCTTTTTAATTTTTAAGTTTGGGGTATATGTGCAGGTTTGTTACATAGAAAAACTTGTGTCATGGGGATTTGTTGTACAGATTATATTGTCACCCAGGTGTTACGCCTAGTATCCATTAGTAATTTTTCCTGATCTTCTCCATTCTCTCACCCTCCATCCTCCAATAGGCCCCAGTGTGTGTTGTTGCCCTCTATGTGTTTATGTGTTCTCATCATTTAGCTCCCACTTATAAGTGAGAACATGTGTTTTTGGTTTTCTATTCCTGTGTTAGTTTGCTAAGGATAATGGCCTCCAGCTCCATCCATGTCCCTGCAAAGGACATGATCTTGTTCTTTTTTATGGTTGCACAGTATTCTATAGTGTCTATGTACAACATTTTCTTTATCCAGTCTATCATCGATGGGCATTTAGGTTGGTTCCACGTCTTTTCTATTGTGAATAGTGCTACAGTGAACACATACATGCATATATCTTTATAAAAGGACAATTTACATTCCTCTGGATATCCCAGTAATGAGTCTGATGGTTCGAATGGTATTTTTGTCTTTAGGTCTTTGAGGAATCACCACACTGTCTTTCGCAGTGGTTGAAAGAATTTACACTCCCACCAACAGTGTATAACCATTCCTTTTCTCCACAACCTTGCCAGTATCTGTTAGTTTTAACTTTTTTATAATAGCCATTCTGACTGGTGTGAGATGTTATCTCATTGCAGTTTTGATTTGCATTTCTCTTTTTTTTTTTTTTT
>NW_016804488.1:432261-458875 GCF_001698545.2 Rhinopithecus bieti
TTACATTCCTCTGGATATCCCAGTAATGAGTCTGATGGTTCGAATGGTATTTTTGTCTTTAGGTCTTTGAGGAATCACCACACTGTCTTTCGCAGTGGTTGAAAGAATTTACACTCCCACCAACAGTGTATAACCATTCCTTTTCTCCACAACCTTGCCAGTATCTGTTAGTTTTAACTTTTTTATAATAGCCATTCTGACTGGTGTGAGATGTTATCTCATTGCAGTTTTGATTTGCATTTCTCTTTTTTTTTTTTTTTTTTTTTTTGAGACGGAGTCTCGCTCTGCCGCCCAGGCTGGAGTGCAGTGGCCGGATCTCAGCTCACTGCAAGCTCCGCCTCCCGGGTTTACGCCATTCTCCCGCCTCAGCCTCCCGAGTAACTGGGACTACAGGCGCCCGCCACCTCGCCCGGCTAGTTTTTTTTTTTGTATTTTTTTTAGTAGAGACGGGGTTTCACCGTGTTAGCCAGGATGGTCTCGATCTCCTGACCTCGTGATCCGCCCATCTCGGCCTCCCAAAGTGCTGGGATTACAGGCTTGAGCCACCGCGCCCGGCCTGCATTTCTCTTATGTTGAGATTTTTTTCAAATGATTTTTGGCCATATGCGGGTCTTCTTTTGCAGTGTCTGTTCATGTCCTTTGCCCACTTTTTAATGGGGTTGTTTTGTTTTCTTGTAAATTTGTGCAAGTTTCTTATAAATGCTGGATATTAGACTATTGTTGGATACAGAGTTTGCAAAAATTTCCTTCCATTCTGTAGGTTGTCTGTTTACTCCGCTGATAGTTTCTTTTTCTGTGCAGAGCTCTTTAGTTTAATTAAACCCCATTTGCCAATTCTTACTTTTGTTGCAATTGCTTTTGATGTCTTTGTCATGATATCTTTGCCCATGCCTATGTCCTGAATGGTACATACAACTTTCAGGCTGAGACTATGGGGTTTTCTAGATATAGGATTATGTTGTCTGCAAACAGGTATAGTTTGACTCCCTCTCTTCCTATTTGGATGTGCTTTATTTCTTTCTCTTCCCTAATTGCCCTGGCCAGGACTTCTAATACTGTGTTGAATAGGAGTGACTTCATAGGCAATACCTAGGTTGTCTTCCAGGGTTTTTTATTTATTTTATTTTTTATTTTATTTTGTAGTTTTGGCTTTTACATTTAAGTCTATGTTCCATTTTCAGTTATTTTTTATTTTGGTATATGGAAGGGGTCCAATTTCAGTCTTCTGCATATGGCTAGCCAGTTATTCCAGTACCATTTATTGAATAGGAATACTTTCTGCCATGTTTGTTTTTGTCAGATTGGTAGAAGATTAGATAGTTGTGTGTGGCCTTATTTCTGGGTTCTCTACTCTGTTCCATTGGTATGTGTGTCTGTTTTTGTGTCAGTACCATGCTGTTTTGGTTACTGTAGCTCTGTAGTATAGTTTGAAGTTGGGTAATGTGATGCCTCCAGCTTTGTTCTTTTTGCTTAGGATAGCCCTTGCTATTTTTGGTTTCATATGAATTTTAAAATAGTTTTATCTAGTTATGTGAAGAATGTCAATGGTAGTTTAATAAGTATAGCATTGAATCTATAAATTGCTTTCGGCAGTATGGCCATTTTAATGATATTGATTCTTTCTATCCATGAGCATGAGATGTTTTTCCATTTGTTTGTATCATCTCTGATTTCTTTAAGCAATGGTTTGTAGTTCTCTTTGTAGAGATTTTTCACCTCCAAAATTATCTGTATTCCTAGGTATTTTATTCTTTTTGTGGCAATTGTGAATGGGAGTTCGTTACTGATTTGGTTCTTGGCTTGACTTTTGTTGGTGTATAGGAATGCTAGTGATTTTTGCACATTGATTTTGTATCCTGAAACTTGGCTGAAGTTGTTTATCAGCTTAAGAAGCTTTCGGGCTGAGACTATGGGGATTATGTTGTCTGCAAACAGGGATAGTTTGACTTCCTCTCTTCCTATTTGAATACCCTATATTTCTTTCTCTTGCCTGATTGCCCTGGCCAGGACTTCTAATACTGTGTTGAATAGGAGTGACTTCACTACTTTTTTTTCTCTATTTTGTTTTCTATTATTAAGCATATATAGTCAATTTTATTTTAGATATTGTATTTTTCAGTTCTAAAATTCCATCTAGTTCTTTTTATTCTCTTGGCTGAGAACAGGTGTCTTTTCATTCATTTCAAGTGTACTTAACTTTCACCTCATAAAGCATAATTATGCTAACTGCTTCAAGTCTTTGTGTGACAATTCCAACATCTGTATCATCATGGGGTTGGCATCTGTTGTCTTTTCCCTTGGTAGTTGGTCTTATTTCCCTAGGAGTTTGCATGCCAAGTAATTGTGATTTGTACCCTAGACATACTGAATATTATATCGTAAGACTCTGAGTCCCATAACAATCCACTAGGGAATGCTTTCATTTGCTTCATCAATCAGCCTAGAAATGTGAGTCCTCCCTCCTTTTATGGGTGGTGGTTCCAATCTCAATTCAGTCCTCAAAACCTTTGCTACAGGCCTGTCATGTCCATGTACCACTCAGGGGTTAGTCCAAGACTTGAGCCATAGTTTACATCGTTGCCAAATGCGCAAAGCCTCCACTTTGCTGCTTTGGGTCTGTTCCCATGAATGGGCAGCTGAGAGGTGAGGCCAGAAGCTGGCCACAAACCTGCAGGTGAGCAGGCATCTTCTTTGCAGCTTTGCCTTCCCAGGCTTTCTCCCCACCCTCTCTGGCCCATAGGACTACTTTATTCTGCGTCTTTGGCAAGAAAAATGGGGCCTCTCTCAGTTTTAGCTGCCCAACTTGCTGCCACGTTTGCAGCTCTGTAATTGCTGCCTGCCTCAGCCTACGCTGCAAGAGAAAAGAAAAGAAAAAAGGAAACTCCCACAGGGCTCACAGCTACAGTTTTTGGTTCCCCTCTTCCAACTGCCTGCTTTGTTTACTTTTCAGCCCACTCAGTTAGTTGCTTTTTGAATTTTGTCCAGATTTTTTTTTCATTGTAATCAGTTGGAAGGGACTTAACAGGCTTTTTCCATCTTGGCCAAAGCCAAAGCAGAACTGACATTTATTGCCACATCTATGGTTACAGAGAAGCCCGATTATCTCCTTCTTTTCCTCACTCTCCATGCGCTACTTGTGCACCTACATTCGTCATCATAGGCTTTTCAAAATGGAAGTTGTAATTACATCAATTGATGTAAATACATCAATACAAAGAAGAAAGCATTTAAAAAGTGTATCAGAATGCCAAGACCAAAAAAAATAAAAAATAAAAAATAAAAAATAAAGAACTATGGTCCCTCTCCCATCTTACCCCGACACTGATGCTTTAGGGAACCAGGTTCAGGAAAGTTCTGCCCTGTAACTCACTCTCTCAAAAAACACACACTCACAAGCCTGAGTAATCATGCTGTTCCAAATGCTCTCCAGTTCATGCAAGCTGGAAATTTATTTCCCTGGCATAAATTTGACTATCAATTGATTAAAATTAGCATTACTGTGTGTTTTATATTTCCTTTCTCCTTCTGTCCCTTTCTTCTTTCCTTCCACATTGTTCACTGAACATATATTGTTCATAGTCTATTATAGGCAGAGCATGGTAGAGAAGATTAAGGTTAATGATTCATAGCCTTAGCCCTTAAGAATTAATTTTAATTGAAATATATTAGGAACATTATATATAACCTTTAAACACTGTCATTTAATCCCTAATAATGCATTTAGATTGGTTATCATGGTCATTTTAGTATATAATAATGTAAAATGTCCTAATATTTTGTGCCTTTCACAACTTCATTGTGGCATCTTGGTTTTCTTGGTGGTTCTTTTAGATGCGTGTTAATGAAGTTGCACAGGCTTTGTTCCCTGGAACATTTGCACACAGAAAGCAATCAGTGACAACTATTTCTATTCTCTTCTTTATTATCTAAATTGATTAATTTCCCCCCTTTCAAGTTACCAGATAAACATGTTTTCCTCATAAACAGACGTAGAGGATAGAGACACTCCTGAAGCATTCTTTTTTTAAATGTTCCTCTTTTCACTTTTTCTGTACTCACCGGCCGACTTCAGAGCATAATCAGCCATCTGGACTTGGTCTTCTCTCAACTTTTTAAGTACATAATTGACCAAGTTTGACATTTCCTGTAGAAATTTTAGAAACAGTTTTCTGTTAACAATATCTGCCAACTGCTTGAGTTTTGACCATTCGTTTTATTGATTTGGACCTAATTTGCAAAATTAGAATAGCAGTGAGCACCCATCAGCTGCACTCTGAGCCAGGCACTGTGCATGAGTCATGGACTGACATCTTCACGGCTCCTGGAAGTGTCCCTCTCAGGGACACGATGTAAATAAAGCCAAGGTGTGTTCAGGGATTCCCACAAGGTCACGCAGCACGGTGGACCTAGGGTCACTTCTGAAGCCCTAACCACTGCATCACAGTGCCCTCCCGGTGAGGTGTGAGGTGAGGCTGTGCTGTGACCTACTGCGTTCCATCCCTCATTAGTGTCCTGTGGTTAGCAGTAAAGACTGAAAGACTTGAACATTCTAGAGTTACTTGGGAATCAAGGCAGTTTACACAGACTACATGATTACTTATATTAGACATTTTTCACCGACACTAATTAATACTGGGTTCTGAAGGATGCTGTCATTCTAAAAAACAAAAACAAACAAACAAACAAACCAACAAAACCATAAGCACCCTAAGCAGGCACAACAGTTCAAGTTCCAGCTGCTTAAATTTAACACCTTCACAGTGACAAGGATGAAATGGGGCCTAGCGGGCGGCAGGTGGTCTGTGTCAGATTGCTGCGTATTTCAAAAAGTAGACATTAGGGAAGAAAAAGAAAGTAGTAATGACAGCAGAAGAGAAAGAAGCAAAACAGAGCTCATGGTTTCCAACACAGTTTTGCCTGAATCTGATGCTGACTAGACTAAGTACATTAGCTACAAAGATGATGAATGCAAATCTTTTGCTATTTAAGGTATTTGTGTATACAGCTCAGAGACTGTTCTTTCTTTCTCTCTCTCTTTCTTTCTTTCTTTTGTTCTTTCGTTCTTTCGTTCTTTCTCTCTCTCTTTCTTTCTTTCTTTCTTTTTTACTGGAAAATAGAACAGTTATTTATTTTGGTGTGAAGTAAGTCATATGCAATAGAATGTCTTCTCTGTGACACAGCATTTATGAAACAGTGGGTTTCTGTACACGAACCAAATATCAGTCAACACTGGACTTCCCATTGGGAGAAGAAGTGGATGTGACACTGGAAGGACATACTCCCCGTCACTCTGGACATCGTCACTATCCACCACCCCATCCCGCCCAACACGCCTTGCCCCATCCAGGACCTCCGTGTGGTCCGGGTCCTCCACAGGGTCTCCATGGGTGTTCCAGCTGTGATTATTGTCCGTACCATCCTTCATATCTCTAAGCAATGCCTTCAGGACATCTATTTGTTCAATCAAAAGTAGAATTTTACGAAAATTGTTTTCCAGAGTCTGGCTTTCCTTCCTGTAAAGGGAGAACCTCAGCATGAGAGGAAGAAAGTGTAAAGCTCCTGTTATCAGCTGTGGCTGGGCTTCGGAGCCTGCCATGTGATGAGGTGCTTTATATTGTTGAAGATATACATTCTTGAGTGAGGGGAGAGCAGAGCACGCCCATTTCTCTAAAGCATCATGCTTCACTAAAAAACAAACAAACCCGAGGACATCCAGGGGTCACATGGCTGAGGGTGTCCTAGTGCTTGGCCGGGCTCTGCAGAGGGCAACAGGCAAGGCTCAATCAACCTGAGTGATATCACACAGGTGAATCCTAAATCCCACTGGTTCCCTCCTTCCGACTGGGAACACCTTGCATTTCCAGTGTAGTACAGAGCAGTGGCTTTTGAACTGTAGCCTGAGTTCAGTGGAAGTGCCTTGGGCAAGGGGTGCTGGAGGATCCAGCCAGTGGGCAGCGACTGGTTACCAGACTGACAGCCTGAGCATGCAAGATTTTACTTCCCAAGAATGGGTTTTCTGTGTTTACAGTTTGAAAATTACTAGTAGAGAGAAAAAGAAAATGTCAAGCGAATAGGTATTTCTTTATGCTGAAAAGTATAAACACTACTTATCTAGTATTTTCCCCATTTGTAAAACAATACATGCTTAAAATTGGGGAAAACCAAGCATTTAGAAGAAATAAACACTGTTAAATTTTAATGACTTTCTACCAGTTTTATTCCATACAAAAAATTAGTAACAAAATAGAAATAATATTTATAATTTTGTGTCTCCACTACACTTCCAAATGATTACACCTATTTTAAAATTATTTAAATGGCTTTATAATTCTTCATTTCATGAATATATTCCAATGTATTTAACCATTGGCCTATTTTTCTTATAGGGTTGTTTTCCATTTTTAATTATCATAAATAACATGGAAAGCACACCTCAGTGTGTATTTTGTTAAGGAATGCTCCATAGAAGTAGAAATATATAAAGGGGCAAGTAATTTTCTAAAGTACTAAAAATGTTACTGTTTTAAATTATGTAGATGCACAAGTGAGAGAAGGCAACTTTAATTGGGTTGTTTCCTTCTTCTGAGAAATCTAAATGTACTATTTTTAATACTAAACACAGCAGGAGTAGATTAATTCACCTCTAACCCTTTAATCTTTTCTATCTTCTTTTTTTTCTTTTCTTCCTCCTTTCTGTCCATCTGCATATATACATAGAGAAATGCTAGGAATGATGTCATTAACTATTAATAATAGTTATTTCTGGGAATGAAATTTTGAGTTATTTCAGGGAGTAACTTTTCTTTCTTATACTTTTTTGTACAAAACATTTCAGTATTTGAAACCACACCAAAAGAGATACATAGCAAAAAATCTCACTCACTTTAAAATTCCAGTTGCTCTTTAGGCATACGAAGTCTGGCCTGAAAACAACAGAAAAAGATAAATCATTCTGAGTTCTGCTTATTCAAGTAGAGTTTTTTGTTTGTTTGTTTGTTTTCTCAGAAAAGGAAAATAAATAGCATGTTGACTCCTGATATATAGATGTCCTGGCTGGAACTCAGGAGCGTCCTCTGAGTGGCCCGCCTCTTTCCCAGCCTCATCTGTACATCATGAATATATTTGAAGGAGATGAGGTAATGCAAATCTATTTAATGAGTGACATTCAACAGGAGCTCTTGGATGGGCACATCATTTCCTGTTTCTCAAGACTGTAAAGGCCTGAACACAGTCTGATGGGGAGGAGAAAGGGAGGTTGGAAGAGGAAAAAATAGAGGGAGGAGGAAGAGAGGGAAGGGAAGACAAAGGCGAGAGGCGCCCCTGGTGAATGTGGAAAAACCCAAGGAGCACATGGCGACATTAGAGGGCATGCTGAGCTCTTTGGGCTTGTCCCTGAACAAGGAGGGAGACTCCCATTTACAAATAAGAAAGGGATGTGATTACTTTTGGGCTAGATTGGCCATCACAATCAGAAAACTGCAAAAATGTATCTAACATTGGTGACATGTGTGATATAGATAGTCTTTGGGTGGATGGTCTTGGTGGTTACCAAACTAAGACAAGAAACCAGGAAAAGGTAAAATTACTGTTTGGACACAACGTTTGCCTTCAGAGGACTTTCTTCTGTGGAGGCGGTCAGTGAAAACATAAACACTGGAGAGATAGAGGATGCCAGAATGCAGGCAGCACTCTGGTCTGCAGTACCGGGCTACTGGGCTGCTGGTTCCTCACCTGGAATGGGGGAATGGCCTAGCCGCCTCTTCCTGTCACTGAGAAGACCTTGGGCCTGGGTGGCCAGCACCTCTATGTCCCTTAGCTCATCCTGCTGTGTGTCTTCCAGGCCCTGCCACAGATGACGGTGGTTGGTCAGGTGCTCACATTTTTCTTTTGAGAGGGACGTCTTGCTCTGTCGCCCAAGCTGGAGTGCAGGGGCGCCATCTCGGCTCACTGCAAGCTCCGCCTCCCGGGTTCACACCATTCTCCTGCCTCAGCCTCCTGAGTAGCTGGGACTACAGGCGCCCACCACCATGCCCGGCTAATTTTTTTGTATTTTTAGTAGAGACAGAGTTTCACCGTGTTAGCCAGGATGATCTCGATCTCCTGACCTCGTGATCCGCCGGCCTTGGCCTCCCAAAGTGCTGGGATTACAGGCCTGAGCCACCGCAGCCGGCTAAGGGTGCTCACATTTCAAATGCTCTACAAGTCATTAGCCTGGGAGCCTCCAAAGCCCTGCACTCTCTTCCCATCTGTCTTTACCCAGCATGAGACACACACACACAAACACACATACTCCACATACACACACTCATACACATATATGCCCATGCTCATATGCACACATGCACAGCCTCTATTCCAAAATGGGATGGTTGGAGAAGATCAATAATATTACCAACAGAGAAAGGAGGGCAAAAGAGAGCACCTTGGGGCACCAATCTTGAAGGGCTCAGAAGCCAACTGAGTGGACAAGCTGGTGAGAAGGGGAGGACAAATGTGGAAGGGTGATCTCTTCCCCAGAGAATTCCAGGAAAAATAGTCAACAATGCCTATCAACAGATGGCTCCTGACATCCTTTCTTCATATCTGGAACTCCCCTACCCTGATATGTTTTACTCAAGTGATTTATCAATTAAGAGGCAGTATCTTTGACTACGTACCAAGAAAATAATGTAGATCAGAGTGGAGGAATGATAAGTGTGAAAACGAAGTCTGACCCAAGCAATCAATTCCCTTGGGTTTAAACTTAAATCTTGGAGGATTCCCACAGCAGTTTCCAGAATTTTGTCTCATCCACATACTCTCCCTGCCAGGCTGGGAAGCAGACACCTTTGCCTTTAATGATCACTTTCTTGTAGCAACAAAGCTCATACTTCAGGTGCCCAACAGATAACTCAAAGGGACCATATGAGTTTCCTGGGGCTCTTGACACACATGACCACAAACGAGGTGGCTTGAAACAATGGAAATTTATTCTGTTGCTGTTCCGGAGGTCAGAAGTGTGAGGTCAGCGTGTCTACATGTCCTCAGGGAGATTCTGTTTCTTGCCTTTTCTAACTTCTGGTGGTTCTGGGCACTCCTAGGCTTGTGGCTACATCGCTCCAGTCTCTGCCTCTGCCTTTACGTGGTCTCCGCTTCTCCTCTCTGTGTCTCTCTCCTCTGTAAAGTCTCCTAAAGAGATCCCTGTCATTGTATTTAGGACCCATCTGAGTAATCTAGGATGATTTGATATCAAGAACCTTAATTACATCTGCAAAGACCTTTTTCCCAAATAAAGGTCACGTTCCCAGGTTCTGGGGGTCAGGAGGTAGACATATCTTTTTGGGGATCACCTTTCAATCTCCTACAGTGACCATCAGTGTGTTATCTGGGAAATAATGCTCCATCTTTATTCAGTAATTAGCCTGCTTTTCTGTTTCAAAGACTGGCTTTTTATCAGTTTGCTCTGCCCAAAATGGTGCCACATACTGTAAATGTGTTGTATCTTGTATGGTGCTGTTGTGTCACGTGTGAGAATGGTGTCAGAATGGAATGTAGTGTGACACATGGAAAAATATTGCCTTACTTTTGTTCTGAGCAATTACACTTCTTATATGTTCTCCTCATCGTTTTGATTTTGACAAGGATGTGAATTTGGGAGCTTATCATTGGTAGATATTCTCACTTCCAGTTTTTCGCATTCTGTTTGAGCAAGTTCCCTGTCACTAGGAGCAGTGTTTTCAATTTGTTTCTTTTTTTCTGTTCTAGCCATAAAATAACATATAGAAAACACTCCTCAGTTAGTTTGCTGATAAATGAACTTGAGAGTTCCTTGAAAATAAAATTTTCACAATTTTAAAACATTTTTATTTTGCCTCATTCCCAAAAGCATTTCAGGCAAGTTCTACTATAGGAACATATATAGTATAGGAACATGTAGGACAAAACAGTGAGTGAGGAAGTCAAAGTGAAGATAAAATAAAGATTGGAAGAGTAAGGCAATGCAAGAAGGATGAGGTTGGAACCTACTCGTGCCTGAAATTCTTGAAAGTTATTAGCTGTGGGCTATAAATTTGTTTCAGAGCATCACAGCAACCAAATGGGCGGGAAAGGGGGCAGCAGGCCAATGACCAAAATTTACCACATCCACAATGTGGAAAAAGAAAATCAAAAGTGTTATAAAGGCTGCTTTGTGTATAGTTGATGATCTTTCTGCAACATTTCTGGCAATGAGATGGGGGTTCAGTGTCCTAGGAACCTTCCTAAAACATCCCTCCCTGTAGGCTGTTGGCCTCATGACAAAGCCTACCTCAGAGAAAGCCTCATCAGATGTGAAAATGTCCAAAGCACTCATTAAGAGGACACAGCCTCCAGGGATATTGTTTTCAGCAACAAAGCCCCTGTGCCCTATCCTAACCATGGATTAAGGTAGGGTCTGTCTGCATGTGCTGTCAATTTACAGCCTCCTGAGATATGAAAGCGTCAGGTAGAGGCTGGCAAAGAAATAGCCACGGGCAAAGCCCAGTTTTATTTGTTTTTTGTTTGTTTGTTTGTTTGTTTGTTTGTTTCCAGATAATGTTGACTGAGACCCAAAGCTTTATGCCTTGGAACATGGCTGTAGTAATTTGAACCAGGATAAATTCAATGATGTGTTAACAAATTTCTTACATAGTATTAAAATTTTTTTTCTCAGTGAAGTCCCATAAGATATCTAATTTTAAACCATATGACTTCAAGGTGAATCCTACAAACTATAGAGATTACAGACTATGTTGTGGGTAAATAACTAAGCTTGCTGCTTAATACAGGTTTTAAGATAGAAACCAATTAAATACTGGAGTAAGAAATTTGAAGTCATTTGTTTTGAACTCATGACTGTGATCACTATGGCTTGAATATCTATCTATGTTTCTTCCAAAATTCATGTTGAAACTTAATCTCCATTGTGGTGGTGTTAAGAGGTAGGGTATTTTGGGGAGTGATTAAGTCATGAAGGTACCAACCACGTGAATAGCATTAGTGCTTTTAATGAAAAGCTCAAAGGAATTAGCTTAGGCCCTTTTTGCCCTTCGACCTTCTGCCATGTGAAGACACAAGAAAGCTCTCATTAAACATAGAATGCTCATGCCTTGATCTTGGACTTCACAGCCTCTAGAACTGTGAGAAACACATTTCTGTTGTTTATAAGTTACCCAGTCTATGGCATTTTGTTATAACAGCACAAATGGATTAAGACTGTGCTGAAAGTGCCATGTGACAGTAAAATTTTGTTCTCAGTGTAGCAGTGAGCAAAGTCTTAATCTGAATGGCAGGCCCAGTCTCAACAAAATCTGGATCCTCAGGGAGGACTATTTCAGCTCTGGAATATGCAGTGGTGTGACCACAGGTTGCCTTCCTTCACTGTGCTGATCCAGCTTCCTAATCTAGAAATGGATTTAGTAATACCCTTACTGAAAGGTCATTTCGAGGATAAAGTGTAATATATATTTAGTGTTCTTAGGATCCCTTCTGATGCATAATTATTGCCATTATCCTGTTCTCCATGGTGGAATATGGGGCGATATATCCAGCTTTTTGAAAAGTAATATCAAATCATTAGGATTCAATATGAAAACAAAGTCACCTAAAAATTATAAATATTCTTTACTTGTTTTTCTTTTAAGAGTTTATCCTAAGTAGGTAATCAATGAGAGGCAAATTGATTAAGCCATAGGATGTTTATGTTTATAATATTTAAAAAATTAGAGACAATCCAATTGTTTAGAAATAAGTATTCATTGGAAATATTCATTGGAATATTTTACCATCCATTAAATGTCATTATAAAATAATATCTAAAGGCAAGGGGGCATATTTAAAATCTATTACTGGCTGAGTGCAGTGTTTCATGCCTGTAATCGCTTGAGCTCAGGAGATTGAGAAACAGCGTCTACTTCATGTAGCTTGGGATTTATAAAGAACTCACGTAGAAATAAGTTACAATCAGTCTCCAGTGATTTCTGACAGTGCTCTTGTCTATGTGAAAACCAGGTTAACACTGGTCAAAAATTAAATGATCGTAGCTCAACCTCAACCTCACGAAAAATACTGTCCTTAGAAACACGGCCATAGACATTTTATTTTATATTTTGAGACAGAGTCTTGCTTTATCACCCAGGCTGGAGTGCAGTGGCATAAGCACAGCTGACTGCAGCCTTAACCTCCCAGGCTCAAGTGCTCCTGCCACCTCAGCCTCCAGAGTAGCTAGGACTACAGGTATATGCCACCATGTCTGGCTGATTTTTTTGTTGCTCAGGCTGGTCTTGAACTCCTGGAGCCAAGTGATCTGCCCACCTCACGCACCCAAAGTGCTGGGATTACAGGAATGAGCCACCATGTTGGGCTGGCTAGACATTTTTAAAGGGTTGAATTTGCTGTTGAGTATGCTGGTTAGTCTAAAATCAAAAGGTAGAAGGGTAGGATGCCTTTTAAAAATGTGATTAGTCTCAGATAATTTATTTATTTATTTGTTAATGTATATATTTATTAAGCCTCCATTTACCTGGGGACTCTTCTAGGCTCTAGATAAGCTCCTTGATCATTACATTTTAGTTAAAAGGGGAGAATGCAAAAAGAGAGTTGGTAAAGAAATCGATGAGTGTCTAAGATAAAGCAGGGGTAAAACTAGGATGCATCTACACCTGGATATTGTCACGGGTGGTTTGGGTGGTCACAGAAGCCTGTCTGATGAGGAGACATTTGAGCTAGCTGGAATTTCAGAAAGAAACCATCCCTGCAAAGATCTGCAGCAGAAGACTATGGGCAAAGGGGCACCCGATATTCAGGCACTAACAGAACCTGCCAGATAAACTTATGAGTGTATTAGTCAGGATTCTCCAGAGAAACGGAACCAAGCCAATGTATATATATAGGGAGATTTATTTTGAGAAATTGGCTCAAGGGGCTAAGTCTGAAGTTTTCAGGGCAGGCTGGCAGGCTGGAGAACCAGGGAAGAGTTGATGTTGCATCTCAAGTCTGAAGGCTATTTGGAGACAACATTTCTTCTTTCTTGGGGGATCTCATTCTCTATTCTGAAGACCTTAAAATGACTATAAGATGAACCCACACTGTAGAGGGTAGTCTTCTGTACTTAGTCTATAGATTTAGATGTTAATCACATCTAAAAAATACCTTCACTGAAATATCTAGACTGGTGTTTGACCAAACATCTGGGCACCATGGCCTAGTCAAACTGACACACAAAATTAACCATCACAATGAAGCTTAGGCACAAATTGGCAATAATTGGAGCCACCATTGACCACTCTGCATGCTCATCTCTGCTTTTCTGGTGATGACCTAACTATCCAGCTTCAGTTCCCATGGGCTTGGTCTTAGTCTTTGATGTGAGGACCTCGTGGAGTAGGAGCTATCTGAGCTGACTCTCTCTGTGGGGTTCCCAGGTGGCTGTGCTTTTGTCTAGGACTGGGGTCTCACAGATTCTCAACATATGCAGACTGAGTAGCACATTTGAGATAGGAGTTATCCCGGGCATCAACCTATGAACGTCCAGGGAGGCTTCCTCACTGGACTGGAATGCTATGGGCATCATACACGTGCAGTCTCCTCCCTTTAGGGACTTCACATGGCAAGACACGTTGAAATGAGGCAGTTGCTGGAGGAACTGGGAAGAAGAAGATTTCAGAGACCCTCAGCGAAAAGGGTATGAAGTATGAATCTGATCAGTCAGGCCCAAGGTCACTGACTGGGGTCACTGAAGTCACTATGGGTTAAAAGGTCAGCATACTGGTGGAGACAGGTCAACATGTCTGTCCATCTTCCCACAGAGCAGCAGGGACCTGGTCATAGCTTCTGCTGAAACCATCTTTGCAAAAATGATAACTGAGGGAATTATGACAGTGAAAGAGACAAGACCCATCCTACTCCATTGTGCTTCTAACCTTTAAGCTGTCCTTGTTCATTCCTGGGAGTAGTAGGCCAAACTCACTTTGGGAAGGAACTCAGTTCATGGTTTGACTCTGAAACAAAATTGATAATAATAACCCTTTCCTGAAAAGATCCCCTTCTTTCTTGGGGACCAATCTGCCTTTTTAGGACTAATAAATTCTCTACAAGATGAGAAATTACAGTTTAGGGGTCATGCAGCCCCTGGCTCCAGGAGTCTGAACCTCCCCAAATTGTTCCTGGGGATAACATCACTATTGTAAAACCTGAGATCAGTGCTTGAGATATTTTGCAGACCCTGCACTGGATGGATCAGCTGATACCACCCAGACCGGTAATGTGACTCAACCAGTTCTGCCAGCCCACCCAGGAACAGAAGACAGCAAGAAAACCTCACTTTGACCCTCTATGATTCCATCTCCAACCTGACCAATCAGCACTCCTCACTTCCGAAACCCCTACCTGCCAAATTATCTTTAAAAACTTTGATCCTCAAATGCTTGGTGAGACTAATTTGAGTAATAATAAAACTCTCGTCTCCTGCACAACTGACTCTGCATGAATTAATCTTTCTCTATTGCAATTCTCCTGTCTTGATAAATTGGCTCTGTCAAGGCAATGGGCAAGGTGAACCCTTTGGGTGGTTACACTGCCATCCTCCTCCCTCCAGTCTTCTGAGTTTCTGAGCATAGGATGGGCAAGTCTTATTCTGGAATGCTGGGGGTAGAGTGAATCAGAAAGAGGACATTTAATGACTGGCCTCAGTCTAAGCTGACTTAGATCTAACCAGCTTCAGGATAAAGGGAAGTGCCATACTCCTGTCTGGTGTCAGGCAGTGTCAGGCAGAAGTTGATGATAAAGATTTATTTGCCATTTTATTTGTGCTTAAGATTCTCTTGGGGAACTGTGGAGAATTTTTAGGATGTCATAGCTATAAAGCGATTGTCTTTGTCTGTTTTCTGCTGCTATAACAGAATACCACAGCCTGGGTAATTTATAAACAACAGAAGTTTGTTTGGCTTGCAGTTCTGGAGGCTTGGAAATCTGAGACCATGGCACTGGCATGTGGTGAAGATTCTGCCATGGCAGAAGGATGAAAGGACACAGGAACATGTAAGAGAGTGAAATGGGGCCAAACTCATCCTTTTATTAGGAGCCCACTCTTCAGTTGACTCTCACATTCCAATGATAATGGCATTAATTCAGAGCTCTTATGATCCAATCACTTTTTAAAGGTCCTACCTCTGAACACTGTTACAATGGCAATTAAATTTCGACATGAGGTTTGGCGGTCACAATCAAACCATAGAAACCACTTAATAGAATTCCATTTCCTACATTTACTTTATCAGATATTCTCATATAAAACAAAGATAACATATTGAAAGTTGAACTAGCCTTGTAGCATATTAAACTTCAAATGAGTGATATACAAAATGATTTAACAAAACATCACCTGATATTTATAAAGCCTTGAGCCATATTCTGCAATTATGGCATATAATTGTCTGGATTTCTGAGGAACCTCTGTTTCTTTAAGCCACTGATGACTTAGGAGTCCTGTTAAAGAAAAGACAAACTCTGATTAAAGAGTTTCTCTGGAAACATAAAATATTTTACATGTATTCATAAGAATTTCCCTAAACATGAAGAATATATATACTCTTAAGAATATCAGATCCTTGGGTGACATCATGGAAAATGGTGGAATAGTACACACAAAAAATCAAGCCTCCATATAAACAGTATAGCTGGTAAAGATTGACAGAATCAAATTTTTTAGAACTCTGGAATCTAATCCAAAACCTACAGCAGCCAGATAACTAAGGATAGGAGGGCTAGTTTCTAGAAACAGATCATGTGGCATTTTTGTTTACCTGACTACCATCTTCCATTTCCCAACCTGGTGGTGGCAGCTATAGGGACAGCATTTCACATCCCTTATTATAGACCTTGTTCTTAAAATACCATGGCAATGTTTTTTGACCCATCTAGTGGTTCCCTGAGGGGCTGGCACAGAAACTGACCTGTGTTTATTCCACTCCCATAGCTTTCTAGGAAGTGGCAATATCTATTGAAAGACTTCAAAGACACACTGCCCAAGCCCAACTGGGACAAAAGACAGTAGATGATGGAAGTGGCAGACAGACCCAAAGGCCCATGAATAAAGAGGCAGTCTCTTGCTGGAAAAAGGGCTCAGAAGGACTGCTGCATCATATATTAGGAAAGAGAGAATGTAATGTACATTTCTAGGACTGGATACATGTTCATAAATGACCTCAAGAAGATATTGGGTTGCACCTCTGGTGGATCTGTAGATTGTGTATAAGCAGGAGGTGAAGGCTAAGGCAGAGTTGTAAGTGGCCTGGCTTAGTCTCGAAGGAGTGTCCCAGCTTAGAGCCAAGCTGCAAAGACTGAGAGAGTAATCCTCTCTGTCTCTGTTTCTCTCTCTCTCTCTGGATTCAGGAATTCAAGGAAATATGTGTTAAATCAGTGGCTAACCACTGAGATAGTGGAATAGTAAACATATATGACAAGAAATACAGTCTTAAAAATAGTTTTGGGAGGCCAAGGTGGGCGGATCATGAAATCAAGAGATTGAGATCATTCTGGCCAACATGGTGAAACCCTGTCTCTACTAAAAGTACAAAAATTAGCTGGGCTTGGTGGCACTTGCCTGTAGTCCCAGCTACTCGGGAGACTGAGACAGGAGAATTGGTTGAACCTGGGAGGTGGAGGTTGCAGTGAGCCGAAATCACGCCACTGCACTCCAGCCTGGTGACAGAGCAAGACTCTGTCTCAAAAAAAAAAAATTTTTTTTGAAAATGTTACTAAACAAACAAGTGATTGCAGCCCTCAACATGCAACAGCAGGCAAACCCTGGGGAATAGGAAAATCTGATTTCTAGAGCTGTTAATTATAATATTAAAATGTTCAATTTACAAAATCACATGGCATACAATAAAACAGGAAAGTATGGCCCATTCAAAAGGAGAAAATGGCAGAAACCATCCCTGAGGAATCTGACATTGGAATTACGAGACAAAAACTTTAAATCAGCTATTCTACACATGTTCAAAAACTAAAGGAAACCATGGACAAAGAACTAAAGGAAACCAGGAAGATTATGTATGAATAAAATGAGGATATTGATAAAAATAAATTATGAAAGAAACCAAATATAAATTCTGAAGCTGAAAGAGGAGTAACTAAAACGAAGAACTTACTAGAAGGGCTCAACGGTCGATTGAAGCAGGCAAATGAAAGAATCAGTTAACTTAAAGATAGAGCTATTCAAATTATTGAGTCTGTGAACAGAAAGAAAAAAGTGAAAAAGTGAACAGAACCCAAGAGACCTATCAGACACCATGAAGTGGATCAACATATGTATTGTGCATGTGTTGAAACAGGAGAGAGAGAGAGAGAGAGAGAAAGGGGCAGAAAGAATATTTGAAGAAATAAACAAAACCTATGGGATACACCAAAAAACGTACTAGGAGGGAATATTATAGTTCTAAGTGCCTATATTGAAAAAGAGGAAAAACATACTATAAATGACCTAATGATGTACCTTAAATAACTAGAAAAGCAAGAGCAAACTAAACCCAAAATGAGCAGAAGAAAAGAAATAATAAAGATAAGATCAGAAATAAATAAAATTGAAATGAAGTAAACAATACAAAAGATCAATGGGACAAAGGTTTTTAGAAAAATTAAATGAAATTGGCAAACTTTTAACCAGATTAAAGAAAAAAAAAAAAAAGAGAAGATACAAATGAAATTAGAAATAATAAAGGAGACATTAAAACTGGTACTGCACGAATTTAAAGGATGATTACTAGCTACTATGAACAACTGTATGCCAATAAATTGGAAAATCTAGAAGAAACGGACAAATTACTAGACACATACAATCTACCAAGATTGAACCAGAAAGAAATTCAAAACCTGAACAGACCAATAAAAAGTAATGAGATCAAAGCCATAATAAAAAATCTCCCAGTAAAGAAAAGCCCAGGACCCCATGGCTTCACTGCTGAATTCTATCACACACTTAAAGAAGAGCTAATACCAATCTTATGCAAACTATTCTGAAAAAGAGAGGAGGAGGGAATACTTCTAAACTCATTCTACAATGCCAGTTATTACCCTGATATGAAAACCAGACAAAGACACATCAAAAAAAAAAAAAAAAAAAAAAAAAAAAAAAAAAAAAGAAGAAGAAAAGAAAAGAAAACTACAGGCCAATATCTCTGATGAATATTGATGCAAAAGCCCTTAACAAAATACCAGCAAACTGAATTCCATAGTACATTAGAAAGATCATCCATCATGACCAAGTGGGATTTATCCCTGGGATGCAGAATGGTTCAACATATGCAAATCAATCAGTGTGATACACCATATCAATAGAATGAAGGATAAAAACCATATAATGGTTTTCAACTGATGCTGAAAAAGCATTTGGATAAAATTCAACATCTCTCCATGACAAAAACCACAAAAAAATGGGTAAATTATTCTTGCTTGCTGATGATATGATCTTATATTAGGAAAAAACCTAAAGACTCCACAAAAAAACTATTAGAACTGATAAACAAATTCAGCAGTGTTGCAGGATACAAAGTCAATGTACAAAAATCAGTAGCATTTCTATATGTCAACAGTGAACAATCTGAAAAATTAATAAAGTAATCTCATTTATGATAGCCACAAATAAAATCAAATATCTAGGAATTAACCAAAGAAGTGAAAGATCTCTACAATGAAAACTACAAAACATTGATGAAAGAAATTGAAGAGATTTCTTCAATTTCAAAAAGTAGATAACTCATGTTCATGAATTAGAAGATCAATATTGCTAAATGTCCATACTATCCACAGCAATCTACATATTCAATGCAATCCTTATCAAAATATCAATGACATTCTTCACAGAAATAGAAAAAACAACCTACAATTTATACGGAACCACAAAAGACCCCAAATAGTTGAAGCTATTCTAGGCAAAAAGAAGAAAATTGGAGGAATCACATTACCTGACTTCAAATTATACTACAGAGCTTAGTAACCAAAACAGCATGGTACTGCCCTAAAAAGAGAGAGATAAGCTGATGAAACAGAATAGAGAACCCCTACAGAAAACTCATTTTCAACAAATGTGCCAAGAACACACACTGGGGAAAACATGATCTCTTCAATAAATGGTGCTGGGAAAACTAGATATTCATATGCAGAAGAATGGAACTAGACCCCTGTCTCCTGCCATATATAAGAATCAAATCAAAATGGATTAAAGGCTTAAATCTAAGACTTTAGACTATGAAACAACTATAAGAAACAACTATAAGGGGGAAAATCTCCAGGTTATTGGTCTGGGCAAAAATTTCTTGAGCAGTACCCCACAAGCACAGGCAACAAAAACAAAAATGGACAAATGAGATCACAGCTAAAAAGCTTCTGACAGCAAAGGATACAATCAACAAAGTGAAAAGACAACCCACAGAATGGGAGAAAATATTTACAAACTACCCATCTGACAAGGGATTAATAAGAAGAACATATACGGAGCTCAAACAACTCTATAGGGAAAAAAAACTGAATAATCTGATTTTAAAAAATGGGCCAAAGATACAAATAAACATCTCTCAAAAGAAGACACACAAATGGCAAACAGGCAAATGAAGAGGTGCCTGTTTCATTGATTGTCAGAGAAATGAAAATCAAAACTACAATGGGATGTTATCTCACCTCAGTTAAAATGGCTTATGTCCAAAAGACAGGCAATAACAAATGCTGGAGAGGATGTGGAGAGAAGAGAGCCCTCATACACTGTTGGTGGGAATGTAAGTTAGTACAACCACTGTACAGAATAGTCTGGAGAATCTTCAAAAAATGATAAACAGAGCTAACATATGATCCAGCAGTCCCACTGTTGGGAATATACCCAAAATAAAGGAAATCAGTATACCAAAGAGATATCTGCACTCCCTTTTGTTGCAGCATTGTTCACAATAGCTAAGATTTGGAAGCAACCTAAGTGTCCATCAGCAGATAAATGGATAAAGAAAATGTACATATTCATAATGGTGTACTACTCAGCCATAAAAAAGAATGAGATAATGTTATTTGCAACAACATGGATGGAATTGGAGATCATTATGTTCAGTGAAATAAGTCATGCACAGAAAGACAAATATCACATGTTCTCACTTATTTGTGGGAACTAAAATTTAAAACAATTAAACTCATGAACATAGAAAGTAAAATGATGATTACTAGAAGCTGGGGAAGGTAGTGTTGAAGATGGAGGAGGTGAGGATGGTTAATAGGTACGAAAAATAGAAAGAATAAATAAGACTACTATTTGACAGCACAATAGGTGATGACAGTAAAAAATTACTTAATTGTACATTTTAAAATAACTAAAAGATTGTAATTGGATTGTTTGCAACACAAAGGATAAATGCTTGAGGGGATGGATACCCCATTCTTCATGATATGATTATTTCACATTGCATGCCTGTATCAAAACATCTCATGTACCCCATAAGTATATATACTATGTACCCACAAAATTTAAAATTTATGAATTCTAAATAAGAAAATAATATTTAAATAAATAATAGCTGAAAAGTTCTAAATTTGATAAAAGCCATGAATCTACACATCCAAGAAGCTCAACAAATTTCAAGTAAGACAAACTTAAAAGACTCATGCTGAAACCTATTATAATCAAACTGTTGAAAGACAAAAACACAGAGAGAATCTTGAAAGCAGAAAGAGAGCAATGCCTTGTCATATAGAAGGAAGTCTTCATTGGATTATCACCTGATTTTTTTCTTCAGAAACCATGGAGGCCAGAAGAGAGTGGGATGACATATTTAAAGTGCCAAAAGAAAAAAAATTCTATATATGAGAAAACTATTCTCCCAACTGAAGAAAAAACTAACATATTCTAAGATAAATAAAAGCTCATGGTGTCTCTACCACTAGACCAACCCTTCAGGAAATGCTAAAGGGATTCCTTCAGGCTGTAGTGAAAGGATATAGAGAGTAACTCAATGCCACATGGAGCAATCAAAATCTCCAGTAAAGGTAATAGAGAGGTAAATATGAAACCAGTATTATTGTTTTGGGTTTGTAACTTCTTTTTTTATTTCCTACATAATTTAAAAGACAAATTTATAAAGCATAATTATACATCCATGCTTATGGGTACCCAATGGGTAAAGATGTAATTTCTGACAACATAAAGAGGAGTAAATCCCAGTGAATACAGATCATAAGGAGGAAAAAAAAAAAGAGGAGTAGAGCTGAATAGGAGCAGAGTATTTGTATTCTATTAAAGTTAATTTGGTATAAATTTAAACTATATTGTTATAAATGTAGGGTCTTAGTTGAAATCCCCATGGTAACCACTAAGAAAATTTCTAAAAAAATATATAAAATGAAACAGAACAGAATCAAAACAGTACACTACAACAAAGCAATTAAACACAAAAGAAGGCAGTAAAGAAGGAAATGAAGAATAAAAAAGATATAAGGTATAGATTTTCTAAAAAATAGAAAAATGGCAGAAGTAAGTCATTCCTTATTAGTAATTAATGTAAATGAAAATCGATTAAACTTTCCAATCAAAAGGCAGAGGCTGGCAGAATGAATTTAAAAACATGATTCAACTATATGCTGCTTACAAGAGATTTACTTTAGAATCAAAACTGAAATTTATAAAACATGGCTGAAAGAAATAGAGAAAACCTAAATAAATGGAAGGACAACTTGTGTTCATGAATTGGAAGATTTACTATTGCTAAGATGGCAAAACTACCTAAAGCTGTCCATAGATTCCAAGTAATCTTTATCAAAATCCCAACAGCATGATACTGGATAATGATAGACATATAGACTAATGGGCTAGAATATCCAGAAATAAACTCACTCAACTATAGCCAATTCAGTTTTTGGAAAGGAGGACAAGGCATTCAAAGATCCCTATAGAGAAAGAGTAATATTTTTAGCAAATGGTCCTGGCACAACAGACTTCCACATGCCAAAAAATGAAGTTGGATCCCTTGCATCATATACAAAAATGAACTCAAAATGGGTCAATTACCTAAATATTAGAAGAGCTAAAACCACAAAACTCTTTAAAAAAGATTTAGCAATGGGTTCTTCGATATGACACCCTTAAAATTACAAACCTTTGTGTATCAAAGGACAGTATAAAGAAAGTGCAAAGACAACCCAGAATGAAAGAAATATTTTCAAGTGATATATCTGAGAAGGGTTTGGTATCTAGAATACATAAAAAACTCTTCCAACTCAACAACAAAAGGACAAACAACTTAATCAAAAATGAGCAAAAGACTTTAATGGACATTTCTCCAAGGAACACATACAAACGGTCAATAAGCACATAAAAAGATGCTTGACATCATTAGTCATTAGAGAAATCAAACCATGATGAAACGTGACTTTTCATCCACCAGGATGGCTGTAATGAAAAAAAAAAAAAGGAAAAAAAAATGTTAGTGGAAATCTAGAGAAACTGGACTTCTTGTTTTTAATCCATTTGTGTTGCTGTAAAGGAATATCTGAGGTTGGGCAATTTATAAAGAAAAGAGGTTTATTTGGCTCACAGTTCTATAGGCTGTACAAGAAGCATGGCACCAGCATCTACAGCTGGTGAGGGTCTCTGGCTGCTTCCACTCATAGTGGAAAGCAAAAAGGAGCCCGCATGTGCAGAGACCACATGGTGAGAGAGGGAGCAAGAGAGAGTTGGGAGAAGTCAGGTTCTTTTTAACAATTAGCTCCCACAAGAACTAATAGAGTGACAACTCATTACGGAAAGGATAGAACCAAGTGATTCATGAGGAATCTGTCCCCATGACCCAAATGCCTTCCATTAGGCCCCCATCTGCAACATTGGGTGTCAAATTTCAACATGAGATTTGGGAGGACAGATATCCAAACTATAGCACTCCTCCTACACTGCTTGTGGGAATGTAAAATAGTGCAGCCATTGAGGAAAACAGTCTGGTGGTTCCTCCCCAGAAATCTCATTCCTAGGTATATACTTGAAAGAATTGAGAACAGATGTTCAAATAAGCACACATACACACTTATGCACAGCATCACTATTCGCAATAGCCAAAACATAAAAGCACTCTAAATGTCCATGAGTAGGTAAATGGATAAACAAAATGTGGTATATACATACAACGAAATATTATTTAGCTACAAAAAGGAATGAAGAACATGCTAGGATATGGATGAACCTTAAAAACATTATGCTAAGTGAAAGAAGTCAGATAAGAAAGATCACATGCTATATGATCTTTTTTATAACAATAACTGGGTTGAAACTTTGATTTTAATGGGAGATCCATGCCTTAAGTTGTCAATATATTAAAGAACAATTTTCCAGTGTGCTGGGGGTTGTGGATTGTGATATTTCCCAATATGAAACTACACACTGCACATTCTGCAATAATTTTTGGGGGAACTGTGTGATGAGCAAGAGTTTCTGGTTGTCAAAACCTCCCAAATGCAGTCACTTAAATTTAGAAAAGGTAAAATGTATAATGTGTTTGCAATAAATATATTAGAAATCCTTAACTTTAAAGCAACATATATGACTGCAAAATTTGCAAAAAGCAAACCACAATTCTAAAAGAAAAAAGTCCTTTCTAAATTTTCTATTTAAAAGCCAATATTACCTTTACAATCAGAAATAAAAAACAAACAAAAAAGCTTTGATAATGTGCAGGTCACCTCCAGCACTTTCCGTGGCATTTATTTACAAATATGAGTCATTCTGTTGAGATCTCTCTCACCAGGCAGACAGATAGAGAAATGGTTTTTAAGGATCATTACTTAGGAAGACTTACCTACAAGAAGAAAAATCAATGTAAACATTGTACTTAGAATAATCTTCCATGATCGAGTTACCCTAAAAGAATAAAACAATGATTAGAAAAGAATTTAACAACATCATGCATTTAACTTGGACTTTAGCCACAACTCCCAAGTCAACAAACTTACTTATTCTCATTCTTGCTTAATCTAGGGTGAGTCTATGAATTACTTTAATTTCCAATCCACTATTTTTTAAATCGAGAGATCATTTTCATGATGATACACACTTACCAGCATATATGTGAGCACATAGATTTAGTCATACCTCTCACTTTCACATATGCAATGCTTATGCTAGTATATGTCTATTTATATTCTTAAAATGCTTATAAGAAAAAAACAAAGGCAGTTTTCTAGAGGTCTCAAATGTAGAATTAGCTACGAAAAAAGAAAAAAAAGAAAAATCAGGCTCTAATTTTATGGAAATTTGGTATTAAGATAAAAAACTATGACAATTAACAAATATCTGATAAAATTCTTTGGAATCATCATGACCTTTTTTCCTACTCTGTGTTGAAGTATAGTATGCTATACAAATACGATTTATGCTCTTTTCTGTATAATTGTACAGCCCAGTAATGCTTCACAGAAAGAACACATCCATGAAACCTCACCCAGGACTGGAAATTGAGCACACTCAGTTCCATGGACTGAATTGCACTCCACCTCCCAACACAAACACACACCACATGCACTTTCATTTGTTGAAGCCCTACCCTCATTGTTACTGTATTTAGAGATAGGGTCTTTAATTGCTAATTAAGGGTAAAAGAGGTTATCAGTGGGACTCTAAACTAGCAGGATTGTTGTCCTTAGAAGAGGTGGAAGAGAGACTAGAACTTTTTGCCTCTTTGTGCAGTCAGAAGAAAGGTCACATGGGGACACAGTGAGAAAGCAAACCAGGAAGAAAGCCCTCACCAGAGACCAAATTAGCTGGAATCTTGGACTTCCTAGCCTCCAAAACTGCGAGAAAATAAATTTCTATTGTTTCAGCCACCAAGTCTGTGGTATTTATTGTTGCAGCCCGAGCAGATAAATACGCCAAGCCCATTAGAAGCCCATCTTGTGCCCTCATCAACCCTATACCTCCCACCTCTGAAGGTACCTGCTCTCCTGAGCTCTATCCCCATTAAGTGGGTTTGCTGGGTTTGAACCACCTATAAATGGACCCATGCGGGTATGGGCCCTATCTGTCTGCCTCCTGTTCCCAGCCTTATGTCTGTGAGAGTCAACTGTGCTGTTGTGTATAGCTGTGGTTCATTCATTCTTATAACTGTATAGTATTTCATTGTGTGAATATACCATGTGGTTATCCATCCTAACATTGATGGGTGTTTGGGGCTATGATAAACAATGGAGTTATAAATATTACTACAAGCAATGCAGCTATGAACATTCTTGTACATGGTTTTTGATGAAGACAAATATGTATTTCATTTAAGTATATTCTCAGGCGAGGCATTGCTGGGTCATAGGATACATGCATAATCCGTTGCAGTAGATTTTGCTCAGTTTTACAAAGTGGTTGTAATGATAACCTTTTCACATCCAACCTTTTAAAAAGCCCTAAAGGGTGGATGGGGAGGGAAGCTAAAATGATCACATTAAACTAAGGTGAAAGTTGTAAACTTCTGGATAAAGTATTACAAGTTGGCAAACTAAAAATTTCTACTTAAAACATAAGAAAAATCACATTAAGATGGATCATTTGTTAACTGTATTCACTAGAGTGGGCCACCTAATTCTCCCAGAACATAATCTTTAAGTAGCTTATCTCCCCTACATAAAGCAGTCATACCTATTAGCCATCCAAGAGTGTGAGACAGTATGGAAAGCAACTAAGAAGAGAATTTTCTTAACTCTCTTCCCTCCAGCAAGTGTATTCTGAAACCTCTTCCTTTTAACTATTATTGGAGATGTGGAGAGCGGTAGGGGGTCCACTGTATAAAAAAGTTGTTCATAGGTCAATTATGGTCTATAAGAGCTCTTCTGGTGGGCTGCATTAAATGAATATTATCACATTACCATATTTACCAAAGATTAATTCCAGTGGTTTTTTTTTTTTTTTTTTCTACTAGAAAACTTGCTGCCAGGCTCTGCATTGCAAAATTCCTTCGGTGCCTTCGCCCAGCCAATGGGATTCTGCCATTTGGGGCAAGCATATTTTGTTATTACTGTGATTTTGAAATGCTGCTCTACTTGTACTAATAACTTTGTAGTATTCCTTTTATTTTTATTGGCAGTTTTGTTTCTGTGCAAGTGCTTCATTGTTACCAATAGGAAGGTTATTTCATCACCATTCATAATGCAGATGGCCACCACACCCAGCCAGGGCATGGACACGCATCTGCCTCTCTGCTTCAAGGGCCTAATTGTATCATATGTCAAACCCACTGAATAATACAAAGCCCCCAACCCCATATACTTACCACTTTTCTATGGCAAATCTGGATGTTTTGCTGTGTTTGCTTCAGTGCTTTTCTAATAAAGTTTTTGTTTTTCCAGCAGGCAGCGCATGGGCAGGGCATTTGTAAATAGGTTTAGGGTCTTTGGATTCCCTGCTATAATAATCCCCACATATGTTCTCACTAGAGGAAGCAGGGTGATTCACTCAAAATGTGCATCCTCTACCAGAGTCTTTAGTCAATTATCACCCAAGAATGTAATAAATGCCACTCTGTGCCCAGAGTCCTGAGCCCGGTGCTAAGCTCTGCCCCACCAAGACTATACAAGCTAGGCCAATGACAAAAAAAAAAAAAAAAAAAAAAAAAAA
>NW_016804488.1:459166-475081 GCF_001698545.2 Rhinopithecus bieti
AAAAAAAAAAAAAAAAAAAAAAAAAAAAAAGTGAATTATCTGGAAGGTTTTAAGTTCCTGCTGCTGTGGCTCATTCTTTTAAACAGGGTGGCTCTCCTTTCTTAATCCTTGTCCCCAGTCTGCTGTTATTAATCCAGATACTGTTGACATAGAAGTATTGTGATCAAGTGTAAGTACTGTGATCAAGAGAAACCTTCAAAGGAAACTGTTTCGAAATGATTTTCTCTATAAAGGAGGAAAACACTGTCTGTCAGGTAATAGGTAACAGGTGAACAGGACACAAGTGACAGATGTAACACATACAACCTACAAGTTCAGGCACACCATTCTGCCATGTTTACCTACCCATTCGCATCAGGGTTTTCATCCTCTGATAACAAAGTATTGCCACTGGTGCTACTGCTGGCGTCTTCAGAGCAACCTCTAAAAAACATGGCAGCCCTTCTTGCCTTTGCTTTTCCACTCATGATCCCCTACCAAAGAACAAACAGCTGGTAGGATGAAGAGCAACATTTGTCCTCATTCCTATTTTATTAAAAACATGAAGCTATACATACAGTTTTTAAATTTTTGTGTAATGTCTTCTTCCTCCATGGGTGTTTCTTCTTGAAGAAAGAATTTTCTAAGGCTTCTGAGTCTTCTGTTGCATCATCCTCCGTGACACCTCATAATGCAGATGGCCACCATGTCCAGCCAGGGCATGGACATGCATCCGCCTCTCTGCTTCAAGGGCCTAATTGTACCATATGTCAAACCCACTGAATAATACAAAGACCCCTCCTCCCATGTACCTACCACTTTCCTGTAGCCAATCTGAATGTTTTGCTGTGTTTGCTTCAGTGCTTTTCTAATAAAGAAAATATCAGAAATATAATGGTAGACCCCCAGGTATCCTGAATCTCAGCCCTCTCTCTTATTTTCCACAGATAACTACAGCCTGAAAATTGATATACTCTATTCTCATTATTTTTGATACTTTACTATGTAAATGTGTATCTACAAATAATATTGTTTTCATGCTTAAAATGTAGACTAAATGTTATGCCACTCTTGGTTTTCTTACAATAGTATCCATCTTGAGATATTAACTCCACTCAATTTAATTGCTCTATGGTATTTCATTATATATACCTCACAGTTCATTTGCCCATCCTTCTACAGATGCATACTTATGTTGTTTTCAGTTTTTTGGGGCAAAGAATAATGCTCATTGCATGTTGTTATATACACACCACAAGGTTTTTCTAAACATACACCTAGAAACAGAATAGTTAGGTGGAAGGATGAGCTGGTTTATTTGGGGCATAAATTCTAGGATGACGGTTATTTCACTGTCAGCACTTTGGAGATACTACTCCATGGCCTCATGGATTGATTGTTGCTGATGAGAATTCTGTCTGATCTTCATTTCTCTTTTGTTTTTGGCAATTTCTCTGGTAGTTTTTAAGATTTTCTGTTTATCCATATTTTCCAGTTGTATTTTAGTGTATCCAGGTTTGATACTAGTTTTTGTTTTTCCTCACTTATAACTCAGAGAGTCTTTTCAGTTTGGACACTTGTGTGTTTGTTCAGCTCTGGACTATTTTTCAGCCATCAGGTCTTCAAATATTGCATCTCTGCCACTGCCCCAATTTTCTTAGAATGGTCCACCTATTGACAGTTGTATCTCCCCTTTACTTCCCGTATAGTTCAACTGCTCCTTCATATTTGTTTTTGCCCTTTTCTCTTTTTACTTATGCTGATTTCTGGGTGAATTTGTAAGTGTTATTTTTCAATTTACTATCTATTTTCTGAGAGTCTAGATCTATCCCAAGAAACCCCCAAGTTTCTACTTTTTTACCTATTGGTCCAAAATTTGAAAGTTATAAAATGGTACACAGCAAATATGGCCTTTCCACCCTGCATTTGCCTTCTAGCTATTGGTTCCCCTCCCTCCTAGCATCTATGCTATTATTTATACTACTTCCTTTCAAAGATGTGATATGCATGCACAACATGTGACATTGTATTATATATGTAGCATTTTATATGTATATTTATCTCTCCACATTCCTAATGGTAGCTTACTATAAACTGTGCTCTCCATCTTCCTTCTTTCACTTAAACATTTATCTTGGAAGTTTTTCTGATGGTTTGAGATAATCTTCCTCATTCATTTATGATGGAATAGTGTTTCATTGGGTGCGTGGGCCATAGGCTGTTTAGCCTGTCTCATTTGATGGGCAATTTGATATTTAAAATAATGTGCAATAGTAATCTTATATTGAAGTTATTATCCATATGTGTGAATATATCTTTAAGGATATATACCCAGAGGAGGAATTTCTGGGTCAAAGTCTGTGTGTATTTTTCAAGAATAAACCCGTACATATACAGCCAACTAATCATTGATAAGTTTGCCAGGTGTACACAATAAGGAAAGGACACTGTATCCCTTCAATGAATGGTGCGGGGAAAACTAGATATTCACATGCAAAATAATTAAATTGGACACTTATCTTACACCATACCCAAATATTACCTTGAAATAGATAAAAGACTTAAACATAAGAGCTATAACCATAAAATTCCTAGAAGAAAACAAGAAAAAATCTCTTTGACATTCGTCTTGACAATGACTTTTTACATATGCATCAAAAGCACAAGCAAAAATAAATAACTGGAACCACATCAAACCAAAAACCAAGAAGCTTTTGCACAACAAAGGAACTTAATAGCAAGAAAACAAATAACTGAATTTAAAAGTTGGCAAAAGTCTTGAATAGACATTTTTTTTTTCCAAAGAAGACATACACATGGCCAACAGGCATATGAAAAGATGTTCAACATCATTAATCATCAGGGAAATGTAAATCAAAACAACAATGAGATATCACTTTACAGCTGTTAGGATGGCTATTATAAAAAAGATAAGCAGCTAGTGTTGCACAAAGTGGTACACGCCTGTAATCCCAGCTACTCGGGAGGCTGAGGCAGGAGGACTGCTTGAGCCCAGGAGTTTGAGACCAGCCTGGGCAACATAGCCAGACACCATATTTTTAAAAATTTGTTAATCTTAAAACAAACAGAAATATGTAAAGATAAGTGTAGGCAAGAATGTGGAGAAAAGGTAACCCTTGTATACTGTTGGTGGGATGGTGGTATACTCATTATGCAAAACAGTATGGAAGTGCCTTAAAAAAATTAAAAATAGAACTACCATATGATTCAGCAATCCCACTTCTGGGTATATATATCCAAAGGAAATGAAATCAATGTGTTGAAGAGATAGTTGTACTTCCATGTTCATTGTATCACTATTTACAAGCCAAGATATAAAAACAACCCAAGTGTTCATTGATAGATGAATGAATGTGATTTATGCACACGCACGCACGCGTGCGTGCACACACACACACACACACAAGGTGGGTGGGGGTTGTGGGGGGAGAGAGAGAGAAAGAGAATGGAATATTATTCAGCCGTAAAAAGTAGGAAATTGTGTTATTTGTGTCCACATGAATGAGCATGGAGGACACTATGCTAAGTAAAATAAACCAGACACAGATAGGTGAATGCCGTATGATCTAATTTATATGTGGAGCCTAAAAAGTCAAATTTGTAGAAGCGAAGAGTAGAACAGGAGTTGCCAGTGGCTGGTGGGCAGAGGGAGTGGGAATGGGCAGATGTTGGTCAAAAGGTGCAGAGTTTCAGTTACAAGAGGAATACATTCTGGGGATCTAATGTACAGCAGGCTGACTACAGTTAGCAATATTGTACTACATACTTGAAATGTATTGAGAGGGTAGATCTCAAGTGTTCTTACCCCACACATGCATACACAAAGGTAACTAAGTGAGATGATGAATATGTCAATTAGCTTGATTGTAGTAATTATTTCACAATGTAGATGTGTATAAAATTAATATGTACAACTGAAACATAGAAGTTTTGTTTGTTAATTATATCTCAATAAAGTTGGAAAAAATCCAAAATGTGTCATTTTCCTCGGGAAGAATTTCAAAGAAAAAGGCCATTATTTTAACATGCGGAGCACTGCAGAGTCAAAGAAATCCAGTCTCTCTCCTGTGTGAAAGAAGATGATCTTGTTTCTCCAACGAGGTTGAAAACCCAAACTGCTATATAACATTGAAATACATAAATATATATCAAAAAAGAAAAGCTTGTCTTTAAATTACTCAGATTATCAGAAAAAAGCACAAAATGTAAAAGCCCCTCCAGTTTGTGAAACCCTGGTGAGAGTGTGTTGTATGTTCTAGGGGGAAAGACTGAACCCACAGAGGTGAAGTTTGGCGAGGGGAATTATACAAGGGTTTTCAGCTGCTTGAGATAGGAACAGACAGTAACAAGCAGGGCAAAAGTGGAGAGATGGAAAAGCACACACAGAAGATGTGTCCTGAAAGTTTAAATAAACCAGCTTCTGCCAACAACATGGGTAAACCAACAGAGACCAGGCAGGAAAGAAGGACCAGAGGGCTTTGAAAAATCCGAATTTGTACTCAAATACATTTTTCCTCTTCTCAAAAAGGTCATAAGCAGGAGATTATCTGCATATCTACAAGTAAAGTGAATAAAATTAGGCATAAAGTGAAAACATATGTCAGAGAATGTGGGCTCTTTCTAAATACTGAGGGCCATAATGTGGTAGAAAGATGATCATGTCATAAAGTATAGAAAATAAAGACATTGAGATATTCTCATTATAAATAAATTATTCTTGTATCATGTTTTAATTTGCATGGTATCATTACCTACATTCTTATCTGATCTGGTTTGCAAATATTTGTAAGTTCAATCACACTGCAAAAGTCAAAAATTGGCCAGGCATGGGAGCTCATGCCTAGAGGCTGAGGCAGGAGGATCCCTTGAGGCCAGGAGTTGGAGACCAGCCTGGGTGACATAGCAAAACCATTGTCTCTACGAAAAAATTTTAAAATTAGCTAGATGTGGTGGTGTGGGCCTGGAGTCCTAACTACTCTGGAAGCTAAGGTGCGAGGATCTCTTGAGCTCATGAGTTCAAAGCTTCACTGAGCCATGATCACACTAATGCATTTCAGCCTGGATGACAGAGCAATATCCTGTCTCAAAAAAAAAAAAAAAAAATAAAATAAAATAAAATAAAAGTTTCTTCTAAAGAATGATAACACTTCATTATCACTCAACTTATGATTTCAGCTAGTCAAGAAGTTATCAGCTTGGATGAATCTGTACTCTTCTGTTAATCTAATGGAGAAATAAAGATGCTCTTTGGTAATGACAGCTCCAGTTATTGTGATCAATTAAAAAAAATAACCTTCTTGACCAGAAGCCGTGGCTCATGCCTGTAATCTCAGCACTTTGGGAGGCTGAGGCGGGTGGATCACGAGGTCAGGAGTTTGAGACCAGCCTGACCAACGTGGCGAAACCCCGTCTGTACTAAAAATACAAAAATTAGCCAGGTGTGGTAGCACGTGCCTGTAATCCCAGCTACCCCGGAGGCTGAGGCAGGAGAATTGCTTGAACCCAGGAGGTGGAGGTTGCAGTGAGCCAAGATCGCGCCACTGCACTCCAGCCTGGGCCACGGAGCAAGGCTCTGTCTCTAAGTAAATAAATAAATAAATAACCTTCTCTTGACCATACAATCGTGTAGCTAGAGAATGCCGTGACTTGCACAAACAAAAGCATTTGTCATGCTTGGCAATAACCTAAGAGCCTGTATATGCAGTGGAACAAACATTTGACATTGCAGTATGAAGTCTTGATTACTCATGACTGGACCACTGAAGATGCTTAGAATTTGTTATGAAATTATATTACAGCAGGATAAACCACAGAATTAGTTAATTCCTGAACAAAAACTATCTTCTCTTTAACCAGTTCTGATATTACCTGTCTCCTGCTAGATTTCTAAGGCTATACTCATGTAACAGAAACAGACTTACGTTCAGTTCAAGTTGTCCAATACCCACCATTACAAAAAGTCTTGATTTTTAAAAAAATTTTTCAACAAGAGAAAACCAAGGCTACTAACTGTTGCTGCAGTCGTTGGAACAACAGGATTTCTTTGAATGTTCTCTGTATCAACTTATCCCCTCAAACTCTCACAAGGGGTTACCACTGGGTAATTAGCCCTATTATTTTTGCCAGGGTGGCATGGGGCTTACTGGGTATCAAAAGTGTCTCCTACCGAACTGTGCCATAGCTGTTGGTGTCTATTGACCTAACCAAGCATATGCCAGATCGATAATCTTCATTCCCATGAAGCACCATTGGTAATATATTCACTGTACTTTCTGTAGACCTCAAAATCCACGCAACCAAAAAGTTCGCACTTAAGCCAAGTGTTTGGAGTTCTAAACACGATTCTATATAAATATGGTCAAGAGCTTTAAAAAAAGTCTCTCAACTTACAAAACAGAATTATTCCCGAAAAATAAGATATAAGGAAGAATGTTCACATAATTTTATCATCGACACACGATTTCCAAATACTTATTAGTCTTTAAAAAACGCATTACATGAGAAATTTGCAAGCAAACTTGTCTAAAATTAAGGATTCCTTTACTAAGTGAACCATTACTCCTGCATCGCATTTAGTAAATTTTTTTTTTTGTTTTTTTTTTTTTTTTGTCTATACTGCGTGGCGGTGTTTTTTTTGCTTGTTTTTGTTTTTTGGGCTCAGACAGTTATTACTTTGAAAACATGATGTATGTCCCCCAATTTTTCGTGCGACCCTCTCTGCCCCAAATAACTGTGGCTTCCCAAGCCAGAGGCCGCACTAGGACTTGAGCGCCTGACTCTTGCCTTTCCTCCACGCTCCCCACGCTGCCCCAACCCCACACTCACACGCTTGCAACAGCTGTCCCATCCCCGCTAAGTCCCGCCCGGCTCCGGGTGGCATCGCGGCGCAGCTCTGCTGTGGTGCGGCTCTGGGCTCCGGGCAGTTGACACGCGGCGCCCGCGCTCTGCTTCCGGCCCTGATTGGTCCACCGCTGCCCACCAGGCTTCCCCTATTGGCTGCCAGTGATCCCGCTGCGCCCGCCGGTTGGCCGTTCAGCCGTTGCCCTGGCGACGCCGATGTTGTGGTTCCGCAGTGCCCTGGGAGTTTGCGTTTGGTTGGCTGCAGCCCGCCAGCCGTGTAAAAACTCCAACGCCTGGCGCCGCAGGCAGCACCCACGGAGACCCGCGGGGAGCTGGTGAGCCTGAGCGGGCTGGAGGACAATGGGGGCGCCCACAGGGGTCCCGGACAGGGTCCCCGGCCTTGTCCACTGTGCGGAGCTCACGGTGCGGGCAGTGCGCGCCGGGGCTGGAGGGAGGGGACCACCTTGTCGCCGAGTTCTGATGAGCACAGGGCGGGATCTCCCAGCCTGCCCAAGTCCCGCGGTCCCTTGGTTACCTGTTGTTTGTCCTCTCTGTACCTACTGTGTCCCTGGCGTGGACGTGCCTGTACTGAATACCCGACGTGACGTACCCCCTGCTGTGTGCCCTGCACGCACGCGTCTCTGCTGAATACCCCGCGTGAATGTGCCCCTGCTGTGTACCCGGAGTGCGTACGCCCCTGCTGTGTACCCTGTGTGGACATGCCCTGCTGTCTACCTGGAGTGCATGTGTTCCTGCTGTATACCGGCGTGATGTGCTCCCTTCTGTTTACCTGGCGTCGACATGCCCCCTGCTGTATACCCTGCATGGAAGTGCCAGCGCTAGGCGATCGCAAGGCGCCTGCAGGCGTGTCAGGTGGAGGCGTACAGACCGACCCAGAGGGGGCGCGCAGATTCTGCTTTTGCAGTTGCAGCTTCTGGCAGCGGGTCAAGCAGGCAGCGTCCAGCGCACCCGCGAGCACCAGGTCCGGCAGCATCTGTCTTTTCCCGCAGCGTGCAGCGCCTGACCATGAGGAACACGAGCAAGGAACTTCAGGGCGCCACGCACCGCTACGCTCCCTGCGGTGAGTGCGCCCTGAGCGCGTCCCGGCCAGAAAGAGCTGGGTGCGTGCACTCTGCTTGCTAGACACGCTGTGGACCCGTCGTCCTCTATGTGGGCTGGAGGGGGGTGTGAACGATGGAGGACCAACTGATAAAACTAACAAGTCAAAGAAAGCCACAAACTGCTCCTGTGCCTGCGTGTGAAATCAAGACTTAAAGAGACATATGAGTGGGGGAAGTCTTGTTTTTCTTTATTTTCAACAAGAGAGAACCAAGGCTACCTATCTTGGTTCAATCTGGAGCAACAGGATCCCTTGGAAGTTTTCATTGTCATAGTTCAACCCTATACAATTCTCACAACTGCGTTCCTGAATGTTGACCTGGGAAGTTTCTTTTCTAGCAGAATCAATCCCCTAGGTATTTCACTGAATCCCTAGACCTTGCTCCTACTTTAGACCCCAAGCAAGTTAAACATACATTTTGGTTTTAGTGTCTGGATACAGGAAAAGGAATTCAGTGAGGTTCATGTCTTCTTATGTGCCAGGGTTTGAAGCGGAGGAGAGGGGAAGGAAGATTAAGTCTTGAGATGCTGTCATTTTTTTTTCTTTATTCCTGTTGTATTTTATTGTGAACGACTGTAAGAAGGTAGAGAAGAGGGTCGTGGGGATCAGCTGGGACAGCCGAGTTGGAGCTGGTCGGCACCCTGGAGCCAGCACATCTGCTCAGAAGTGAACCATTTGTGGCCCTTCTTCATACTCTAAACATGCTGCTAGGCCAGAGCGCTACCTTGTGACCACTATTGAAGACAGTGTGGCCATGCTGGGGATTGGAAAGGGAACATCACAGAAGGCCTGACTGATTTGCCTTTTCCCAGTGGGTTCTGGAGCCTTTATGTGACTTGTTGGTGTCTTCTAGTGGCCTTGTCTGTATGAACAGCACTAAGGAACACTAATAACTGCCAGGCACTATTCTAAGTGCTTTATATTAATATATACTAACTCATTTAACCTCATAACAGCCCTACAAGGTAACACTACCCTCGTTTTATAGAGTTTGGAGTAATTTGCCCAAGGTCACACACTTTGTAAGTGACTCCACAGCTGTTAAGTGAGGCCACAGCAGCCTAAAGCAGGAGCCTGTGCCCCGCGGGTATGTGAGCATATAACACGCTGCCTTGTGCCTTAGAGACCAGAAGAGCTGGGGGATCTTTAGTTTATCTTATAGACTGTCACAGACTGTGTTTCCTCACTGATGAAATAAGGGTACTAATATTTGGCAAATGAGAAGGCAGGGAAGGCTATATATAAAAAAACCTATAGGATAGTAAATGATTGATACAGTACAAGTGCCAACAATGTGTTTTGCATGATAAAAGCTGTGATAACTCTTAGTCCCTTTAACCCTCTGTGTGTGTGTGTGTGTGTGTGTGCGCGCGCATGAGGTGATCACGGTTGGTTCTTACTAATCCGGGCCCTTGCTCTCTGAGTGCCTCCTTTGCCTGCATTTAGAAATGGCCAACCAGTTCAGTGCCTATTCACAGCTTCCAGTAATGAGAAGAAGGTAGACAACACACTGTTCTCTGTGGATTAATTAGTAATCAAAACACTGAGTGGAAAAATAAAGCAACAAAATGCCTTCTCTCAAAAAGAAAATATTTGAACTGAATATGATCAGACTATGAAGCTCCTAAATTCTCCTATTCATTCTTAAATTGATTCTGTGTGATCTTTTGTGCAATTCTTTAAAACTTTTCCAATTTTTTTCTTTCCTTTACAAAATCATATCGTGTTTATTCAGCATTTAATGTCCTTTAGGTACTTAAAAGATTGTCTGTATTAAATACCATCCATTAAAAATTCAATGTCTAAGCTTTCAGCTTTAAAGGATGGTTACTTCTCATTTCTCTATGCTTACATGAATTGATTTATTCACTACTATTTTCCTGTGTGTCTACTGCATTAGTCAGCATTCTCCACACCAACATAACCAACAGCATATCCATGTCTACCTTTCTATATACATACACATATATACATAGATAGATAGATAGATAGATGTAAAGAGAGAGAGAGAGATTTGTTTTAAGGAATTGGCTCACATGATTGTGAAGCCTGGCAGGTTCGAAATTTGCAGTGCAGACCAGCAGGCCAGAGACCCAGGGAAGAGCTGATGTTGCAGTTTGAGTTTCAGAGCAGTCTGGAGGAAGACTTTCCTCTTTCTGAGGGAATCTCCTTCTTTTCTCTTAAGACTTTCAATTAATTGCCCACAAAAAGAGTCAAACTCTGTAAAATATTTAAAGAGGTTTATTCTAAGCTGAATATGAGTGGCCAAGGCCTGTGACACAGCCCCAGGAGGTCTTGAGAACATGTGCCCAAGATGGTTGAGTCACAGCATGATTTTATACATTTTAGGGAGACAGAAGTTATAGGAAGACATCAATCAATCCATGTAAGGAATACATTGATTCAGTTTGAAAAGGTGGGATAACTCCAAGTATGTGTGTGTGTATGTGGGTGGGAGTTGGTTTCAGGTCATAGGGGGATTTAAAGATTTTTCTGATTGGTAATTGGTTGCAAGTTATTATCCAAAGACACAGAATCAATAGAAAGTAGTAACTGGGTTAAGATAAGGAGTTGCAGAGACTAGGGTTTTTGTCATGTAGATGAAGTCTCCAGGTAGCCAACTTCAGAGAGAGTAGATATAAACATCTCTTATCAGACCTAAAAAGGTGTCAGACTCAGTTCATTCTCTCCTGGATCAGGAAAAGAGCTGGAAAGGGAAGGGGATTCTCTACAGAATGCAGATTTTCCCCACAAGAGACAGCTTTGTAGGACCATTTCAAACTATGTCAAAGAAATCTATTTTGTGGTAAAAGACTTCAATTTCTTTCAGGACCTGCTATCTGTCATGTGATGTTCTACTACAGTCAGGTTGCAATTTGGTCTCTGATTGCCACAAACAGTCTGTTTTTTCAGTCTTAAGATCTCTGTTTTAATGATAATGCTGGTCTGCTGTGCCTGAATTCCAACGGAAGGAAGGTATAAGGAGGCACGTGCAACCTCCCTTCCCATTATGGACTGAATTAGTTTTTCAGGTTTACTTTGGAATGCCCTTGGCTGAGTAGGGGGATTCATTTAGTCAGCTGGGGGATGGGGGGGCATGGGGCTTAGCATTTTATTTTCACTTTACTCTGATTGGAGGAAACTCACCCACGTTACAGAGGACAGTCTACTTCACTCAAATTCTACTGTTTTTAATGTTATTTTCATCTAAAAAACGTCATAGACACAACTAAAATAATGCCTTACCAATATCTGGGTACCACGGTCCAGCCAAGTTGACACATAAAATTAGACATTATATCTACCCAAGAAGAGGGTATTGTGTTAGACTCTGAACATACTGCCCCCGTGACAGTACATTCTGATAGGTGCTACTGAATACACCCAGTCACTTATGTCACATTAATTGCATCTTTTGTATCTGACATTCTTCCTGGGTTTTGTTTCTAAAGTTCTCAATCAGGTGTGATTTTTTTGTCTTATATTTGGGTATCTGGTTAATCAATTTCAGATTCAAATAGTTACCTAGAACACCAGTTGTCTGAATGCCCCAGATCTCTTCTCTTTGTGAGGGTCATCAATAAACACTGGTAACTCCAGGTCCCTGGGATTTTGCCAACTCACTTGACAGAAGCTCCCAATAGGACTCCAGGGAGTCTCCTGCATGGTCCCAAGCCAGTCTGCAGGGCCTGTCCTGGATGCCCTCAGCTCAAGGCCTTAGGGAGCCTCATGGCTTCACCAGGCCCATGTTCAGCTTCTCCGTCCACAGCCCCTTCCTGCATGGGCTCCAATCAGGAAGGGAGGAAGGACAGAGAGTAGCTCTCCTCCTCCACTTGATTGTGCCTGGCTTCTTCATGGGACCTTTGACAATAGAAGCCACACAATCTACACGCCCTGTGTTTCAACTTGATCTTTCTCAAGGGAGCCAAACCCAGTCACCTTAAGAATCTCTGAGTCTCCACCTGAGAAGTTTTTCCATAAGACATAGTCACTTGTTTCCACCACTTTTCAGGAACCATCTAGACCTCTGGCCACCTTTCACTGCCCTCTTTGGCCTCAGGCATAAGCAAAGCCATTATTATTGAAAACAGTAATTACACATTAATAATAATGAAAGGGACAAGGAGAGACGGAGAAGGAGAGTGATAAGGTGATATGAACTCTCATGTGCGGAGTCTGGGTGGAGGGAAGGTACTGTACTCGCTCGTATGGAGACGGGCTGCTGAGCTGATTCGAGCGCCCTTGCTCCGTGGACAGGTCTCTTTGACCACTCCCCAGTCCTGCTTCTTCTCACTTTTGTGCTAGTGGTAAATGTGTTCAAACAGGCTGTTATTTCTGTGACAGAACTTAGATTTCAGTATTTTTAGCATACTAAATTTAGCAAATCTTGGTCAACATTTAGCCATATATTCCACAGGCTTATCCATAACATTTTATTTAAGTGATTTGGGATTTTTCAGGAATGTATATTTCCCAGCATAACCAGAAATACAGTTGTCTTATTTTTATGGAGGATTAGGAGAGAGAGACAGAGACCTAATGAGGCTTGGGTAACTCCCTGGGAAGCTAAAGCGCTCATGAAAGAGGCTGAGCCCTCAGAGCTTTCCCCTCGGTTGGTGCCAGTGGTGGCATCTTGGTGGGAAGTAGAGACTGGATTGCATGGCTTGTGTTATGATTCACATCAGGAACTCAGAAGAGGGCATTTTCTTCCTTGCTAATAGGCTCTGTGGTCTGCACTACTCCACCTGATGGGGGTGTCTGCATTGACACTCTGGTAGAGGACTAGAGGCCACCCTGGCACACAGCAACAGCGTGGCCCTCTGCCTCTCTCCTCTATAGATTGGTATTACCATGTTCCAGTGAAGCGCTCTGAGAAGGCCGTGGATGCTCCACCAGCGTCCCAGATCCCAGGTCTCAGCAATTTGGGAGACTCACACAGCAGGGACCTGCCTGGGACTCGGAGATACTGGATAAAAGAAACAGATTCGGAATATGTGAAGCTGGCGAAACAAGGTGGCAGGCCTGGTGAGCCCCCTCCTGCCCTGTTCAATGTGGCAGCCTCGTGGGCGGTGAGGGGGGCATTTGTTCCTAATTTCTTCCATATAAAAGTATTACTGTAGAGTCTACATGTTTAGCTTAGGGCCTTTGGAAATTTAGGTTAATTAACTAGGTGTAGGGATGGGCATGCTCTCCAGGGATGAGCTAATTTTTATGATGTTAGAATAAATGGGCCGAATTCACAGAATTGCCTGTGTAGGGTATTTCTTCTGAGCAATGCCTTTGCGATGATTCAACCTTCCTTCACCCACTTTGTATTCTTATTACAAAGAGAATCTCAGGAAGTTGCCTCCAAGAGAGAATCTGTCTTTGCACGCTACCAATCCTTGGCTAATTTTTGAAAAGGTTTTGTTTCCTGTTGTTTATTCTCATTGCGGCTTGTCCTTTGTATGAAAATGTTTTAGAAAATGAAGACCATAGATGAGTTTCAGTGTGATGTTGATGAGGATCAAATTTTGATACATGATTTAATTGAGAAAGGACTGCTTAATCATGCTAAAAACTAAGGTATTTGAGCTCAACAGAAATTACTCAGAGGGTTAGGAGGCCACATCTAAAATGTCTCAGAGCCAGTCTTGGGGTCAGTGACTCGGAGAGACACTAACCTTCTTTCCCCTCTGGCTGCCATTACTCCTGTGGGGACTGTCAGAAAGAAAATGGGAACCAAAATGGTGACATCTTGGCTTTAATATTAAAAATGTTGGACCAAACAATGTGAGGGACTAGGTGTGACACTCAGAGAACAGGACCTAGACATTTTTTCTTAGATTCACCTCCTTCTGCTGTTGTTTAAAAGAACATTACGGGGACAAACTCTGAATGTCGGCAAATCAGATAAAAGAATTGCATCGGCCGGGCGCGGTGGCTCAAGCCTGTAATCCCAGCACTTTGGGAGGCCGAGACGGGCGGATCACGAGGCCAGGAGATCGAGACCATCCTGGCTAACACGGTGAAACCCCGTCTCTACTAAAAAATACAAAAAACTAGCCGGGCGAGGTGGCGGGCGCCTGTAGTCCCAGCTACTCGGGAGGCTGAGGCAGGAGAATGGCGTGAACCCGGGAGGCGGAGTTTGCAGTGAGCGGAGATCCGGCCACTGCACTCCAGCCCGGGCGACAGAGCGAGACTCCGTCTCAAAAAAAAAAAAAAAAAAGAATTGCATCAATAGTAGTTTCCTGAATGTGATCATTGTGCCATGATTATGTCAGGAATGTCTTTTGGCAACATCCGCTGAGGTACAGGGGGATGACTGGGCATTATGTCTGCAACACGCTGCCCAATGATTCTGAAAACAATAATGACAACAAAAATAATAGTGAGAGAGAGGGATAGACAAAGAGAGAAAACATAAAGCAAATATGGTAGAATATCATCTGGGGAGCCTAGGTCAGGGTACAGGGGAACTCATACTATTCTTGCAATGTTTCCTGTAAGTCTGAAACATTTAACAACGAAAAGTGCTTTAAAAATGAAAAAAAAAAAAAAGAAAAGAAAAGTTAAAATTTTATTATTGATAGTAATAGGTCAGCCAAAGTTGTCTGCTACTGCCATGGGCATTGTTATCATTTTGCTGTCCTTATTATCAGGAAAGTCAGTTCTTCCCACTCCCTGCCTTTTGAAACCAGAGGAGGGAAGTGTGGGGAACTAGAAAGCAAGTGGGCGAGTCGGGACTGGCCTGGGCCTCTGAGAAGGACCCTGTACTCTCTGTGCCTCTCAGGGTTGGCTCCAAGGTAACTGTGAAATCTCCCAGGTACCTTTCAGGGGCTTGTATCCAACTTCCCCATCTGGAAACATGCAGGGGTAGCTTCTTCTGGAAATGGTGGGGGTGGGGTTAGGGACAGCTCCACAGTGGCAGAGGACAGTCAGACTGTCCTATGCTAGGAGAATGGTGTGAGGATAGCTGAGGATGAGGGAGCCAGCTCATGTGTAGCCCCTGGAGACCTCAGCAGTGGAGGGATGGGCCCCCTCCAGGAACTGGTGGATGCTGGCCTGCATAGATGCAGCTCAAGACCAAGAGCTCTGTCCAGATCTGCAAAGAGTGAGATGTGGGGAGGCATACAGGATGTCCCTTCCTGAGCACAAAGCAGGACGCCCACCTGTCAGCCTGTGCAGAGACAGGTGAGGATCAGGGATGCTCTGTTAGCCCCTGAATCCCAGAGGCAACCCCAGGGAGACCTACAGTTCCCCTTATAAATTGAGCCTATCACTGGCAATGCTGTGCGTCTGTGTAGGGGCAACGAGGTGTCTCACAGCCATGTCTTTTTCTCTTTGAGATTTGTTGAAGCACTTTGCCCCTGGGACCAGGAAAGGCTCCCCGGTGGCCTACTCCCTGCCAGACTGGTATATCCACCACAGCAAGCCACCGACAGCCAACCAGCAAGAGTAAGTATCTTAAAGCACTCACATTTTTGTTTATCTTTACAGGAAAAAAAAATAGCCCAATTTGAATTTTAAAAATACAAATGTCTCATACTGATAGCAAGCATGTGATATGACAACTTCAGGTTCTCTTTTACAATAGCCTGCTCTTTGAGGGATATAGCCTAAGTTGTCAGAAAACCAGGGTTCTGGAAACCTGAAGAGTGTGCAGTTGCAAGATTTAATACAGTGCAAACAGAGCTCCCATACAATGGGAGGGGACCCAAAGGAGTTTGCCACTGCTAGCTCAGATGCCTGGATTTATATCCTGATCATTGTCCCTCCCCCTGTGCTCTCAGGCAACAGATGATTGACTATTTCATTACCTCCTGCTTTTAGCCTCATTGGTATTTTAGTGAGCTCTCTTTACTATCTGATTGGTCGGGTGTGAGCTGAGTTACCAGTCCGGTGTTTAAAGGTGGGTGCGGTCACCTTAGCCAGCTAGGCTTAGTAATTCTTTTTTTTTTTTTTTTTTTTTTTTT
>NW_016804488.1:475316-522124 GCF_001698545.2 Rhinopithecus bieti
GCTCTGTCACCCAGGCTGGAGTGCTGTGGCCAGATCTCAGCTCACTGCAAGCTCTGCCTCCCGGGTTCACGCCATTCTCCTGCCTCAGCCTCCTGGGTAGCTGAGACTACAGGCGCCGCCACCTCGCCCAGCTAGTTTTTTGTAGTTTTTAGTAGAGACAGGGTTTCACCGTGTTAGCCAGGATAGTCTCGATCTCCTGACCTCGTGATCCGCCCGTCTCGGCCTCCCAAAGTGCTGGGATTACAGGCTTGAGCCACCGCACCCGGCCAAGCTTAGTAATTCTTAGCCGGCCTAGGAAATCCAGCTAGTCCTGTCCCTCAGTAGGACTGACCACATCCTCCTGACATAGAAATAGCAGCCTATCCCAAAGGGTTCTCATTAAAGACAAAAGGCACTAGGTAAAGCTACAAATAGATGAAATCCTAAATTTCTACGTTCAGTATTGAGTTATGAGGAGCCATTTTTCCCCTAATATTTGAAATGTCTAAGAAATGTCTATTTGTGGACATGCAAACTTTATGTCCAAAACCACCTCTCTTGGATTGAGAGGTAAAATGAAATATCATTTCAGGCCATTTCCCCATTTTTTTTGGTTTGAAAATAGGACTACCATAGATATATTTTCAAGTAGTTATCTGGTGTTACTTGAATGTTCTGCCATGGTCACAGTGCGGCTTTTGTCTTCAGGATTCTGGTTCCCTCTGTAGTTTAAAATGAATACGCAGGGTGGCTCACACCCAGGTGGGTGGATCACCTGAGGTCAGGAGTTCGAGACCAGCCTGACCAATATGGTGAAACCCCATCTCTACAAAAATTACAAAAATTAGCTGGATGTGGTGGTGTACGCCAGTAGTCCCAGCTACCTGGAAGGCTGAGACCGGAGAATTGCTTGAACCCAGGAGGCAGAGGTTGCAGTGAGCCAAGATAGCACTGCTGCACTCAAGCCTGGGTGACAGAGCAAGACTATCTCAAAAAAAAAAAAAAAAAAAAAGGAATACTCTGTGCTAACAGAGGTTACATCAAAGTGGATGAGCTGAGCAAGAAGAGAGAGTCTTAGAAGGGGAAGCAGGAGACTGGGGGCACTCCTGCAATGCTGCTTGCGCTTGCAAGAACAGAGCAGGGCAGGCAGCCTCAGGTGAGAGTAGAGCCCGAGTACCCCAGGCAGATGTGGAGGGATTTCCTGAGCACCCTTGACCCTGAGCTCTGACTGAGAGGTGCCCAGTGGTCCTGCGGCTACTGGACTCTAAGCAGCTGTGCACTTTCTTGCAGCCGAGGGCGGCTCCTGTTCTAGCTGGGTGCCCTGAGCCAACGGTTAATTCTTGGGGGGAGTTGGGGGCACTTCATGTCTCTGGGGTGCTCCTGGAGAGCATTACCTCAGGCATGCCCCTTCCTCCCATATCCACACTTCCACATGGCCTTTTTCATCCCTTCTTTCTGCTTTTTCCTTCCAAACTGTTGGTACCCCTGTCCCTTTGCTGTCTTCTCCCACCCCATATGTCCTTACGAATTGTCCAAGCCTTCTAGTGATGATCTACTTCTGGGGCCTTTAGTGTTTTTTGTCCTCCTGGGACCTTGTCCTCCTCTGGACTGCAGACCACCTGCTCCGGGTCCTGGGACAGGCCGAGGATGTGAAGAGCGGGAAGCACAGGAGAAATGCGTCCTTCATTGAAAATCTGGGAACCCAGGAGCTACAACTTAACATGCTTTTTTTAAAAAAATTGTCCCTCCCTTTGTTCTTTTCAATGCTCATCTGTCTCTGTGGGCTTTTTACTGCCCTCAGACTGTATCAGAAGTGGGAGGGCTGGGGAGAAGTGCCGCTTCTCACACCTGTGCTCCCTGAGCAACTCAGCCACACTCGTGGCTTCTCTTACTGGGTATCTGCGGCCACCTTCCAAGCCTGCATTTCCAGCCTCTGACCGCTGCTCCCTGGCCTCTTCACTTGTTCTCTCGGAGGCCCCCAGCCACCTCCTTTAGGTGCTTTGCTGCAGTGGTACCCTACTCCTCAACCTTGCCCTTGATGCCCACTTTGCAGCTGGGGCCTCTTCTCAGCATCCTGGAGCCCTGAACAGGTGCAAATGAGGAGCAGGACATGGGCGGGGTGGGGGGGTGGGGTCCCTGCAGCCCCTCAGACACTGCGTGGGGGGGTTGTGCTGCCACATCAAATTTGAATGCAGTGTTCTTCCCTGTTCAAACCTGTTATGTGTACAGGGATCTAAAGGCTGAAGCATTCCAGTGCCTTTGATGCCCCTTCTGTATGCGCTGTGTGTATGGGAAGACTGGTTGCTAGTTTAAATGCCCACAATAAAAATGACCATCCAACAGGAAACAGAACATGTTATTATTATGTTAAATGAACATGTTAAATGGTAAACGTTTAAGGGTGCTTAGTTATTTTAAGGGGTCAAAGTGGTAGATGCTATTCTAAAATAAATAATTATTTTAGAAGATATGTTTTATAATTTCATATTTTAGTATATCTCGTTTTACTAATGTTGAGACCCTGTGATTTCTGAGTGGGCCTCCTGATCCTGGGAGGCAGACCCCGGAAGGGTTGGTGTGTTGTTTAGCAGGCACAGAAGGGAAAGGCCCATCTGTGTTTTCAAGGAGGATGGGTAGTGCCGATGTCAAGAGAGACCGAAGAGAAAAGAATAAGGGAGGGAGAGAAAGAAAGAGGGAAAGAAGAGGAAGAGGAAAAGAGAGAGAGAGAGAGAGCAAGAGAGGGAGAGAGACAGGAGAAAGGAAAGGAGGGAGACAGTGAGAGAGGGAGGGAGACAGAAGGAGAGGGAGAGGGAGAGCCAGCAATGGAGATGGAAGGAAGGGAGGGAGCTGAAATGGCTCAGAGCACCGGGCTATAACTGCTGTCTGTCCCTGCAGAGTGCGGGCTGTCTCCATGCCGGATTACATGGTTCATGAAGAATTTAACCCCGATCAGGCCAATGGTAGCTATGCATCCAGAAGAGGGCCCTTCGACTTCGACGTGAAAACAGTTTGGCAAAGAGAGGCTGAAGAACTTGAAAAGGAGAAAAAAAAGGTGACGGGAGCCCATAAATAGATGGCATCTGCATCCACTTTGCTTCTGTGGCCCCGAGTAATTAAGTGCTGTGATGTTAGCTGCTGGTGGCGTCTTATGTTGTCCGTGGCATCGGCCGCGTGCTCTGTGTTTTAAGTTTGGATCTACTAAAAGGCAAGCAGCCACCATACTGTGGTCTTTCTTTTCTTTTATGAATAATGACTTTAAGAGGTAAGATTCCTTTTGCTAAATGATTTATAGATAGTTAATGCTTATCTAGAGGAAAACTGGCTTAGCACTTCTGATCTGGCAAATACAGAAAAGGAATTTTATATTTAGTCATCCCATTTCTGAATGTTTTCATTTATTTAAGTATTGAGCATTTTCTGGAATACTCTTTGTTGATAATAAAGGAAACGAAGATGAATTCTCTTCTTCTATGTGAAGTCCTGGTGGTGTATTTGATCGCAAAGGAGTGACTGGCTGTGCAGCGAAGGCTTCTCAGAGGATGTGTATTTTAAGAATGCAATGAAGAAAGTTGGAAGCAATCTCGAATTGGTGGCTCTGTTGTTGGGAAGTCTTGATCAGAGGCCCTTCTATCCCCTTTCCTTGTGCCTGGAAGAAACAAGAGCCAGGCCTGCAGCTCCGCCAAGGGCTCAGTGTTGCCCGGGGCTTCAGCACCAGGTCTCAGATTAGTCTCAGTTCTTGCAACTTTGGGGTTTGTGAGTGAAACGGTGAAGTTCACATTACAAATAACTGTAGTGTTTGATACTGAGAATAAGAGTGAACACCGTTGTCACTTGACGGGTGATCATTTTGAACAGTGAAGAGACTGGATGTGTCTCAGCATAGGCGGCAGTTGTTATGAACTATCTATGCCTGATTCCTAGACTGTTGCCTCAGCATCTTGGTTTGAAGGGAAACCCCTCAGTTTATTTTGGGGACTTGAGTAGCTGAACACTAAGTAGAATGTCAACTGGCTGCAATGGGCCACATGCTTTTTCTTTAAGATCTCCATGTCCAGCTGTGATTCGGATTTTGGGTTGTTTCCGTGATCCGTGCAAAGGCACTGGACCTTTTATTGTTGTTTTTGTTTTTTATTTTTTTTTTAATTAGAAGTTCTCGCTCTGTCACTCAGGCTGGAGTGCAGTGGCATTATTATAGCTCACTACACCCTCGAACTCCTGGGCTCAAGGGCTCCTCTGCCACAGCCTCCTGAGCAGCTGGGTCTACAGGTGCATACTACCGTAGACACTCAGCCAAAATGGACCATGTTAAGAATCAGATCTATCTCTTAATGTTGTGCAAGTGGCCAATTACACTGAGTTATAGCCTCTAGTGACAAATGAACCTTTGGATATTAACCATGGTTACAGCTCATATCTACAGAAATCTTAAAATGCTAAATGCTATATCACTCTCAAGTGGGGTTTCTAAGTTAGTACCCATTTACAAAAGGTGTGCTAGGGGCTGCACAAAGTTCCTGAAGCCAGCCCCTCACTGTGGGGAAGGAGATAGGGTGACAAGTGGTGGTGGTTAAAGATACACATGCTGAATATTTAACAGGTAGAGGGACATGGTGTTGGGTAAGGTGCAGGGGATGAACAGCGCATTGGGATGGGCTCCGATTGCCCTAATAAGACAACACAATCACCACTTTGGTACGAAGGTCACCTATGAGTGATGATCACATCCTGGGTGTGGGCCAGCCGACAAAGTGCTTCCTCAACTGTGCCCTGGCCCCACATGGGGCATGTGGTGGACGCTTGACAAGACTTGGGGCACATGTGTTGCCTGTTGGTTACCAGCATTCATGGGGGTCTTGCTCACCTACAGGGTGATCGGGCGATCTTGTTTCCTTTTTTTGAATAGCCATCTTTTCTTCCTGTAATTGTTAGCAATACCTCCATGGATTTTGTTTGCTTGGTTTGGTTTTTTCCAGTTTTCCTGTAGCATTTATTTATATTTCTTTTAATAAGAAATAATTTACATAGAGTGAAACCCACCTTTTATAGAGAATTGCTCTCCAGGTTTTGACTAAGGTGTCCCTTGTGTACCACCACAGCTGTCAAGGAACATAGCAGTCCTGTTGCCCCAGCATTTCTACACCTTTTTGTGGTCAGCCCCTCACCAGACCCTTGCAAGTCCTGATCTGTTTTCAGTCTTTATAGTTCTTCCGGACAGAGCAGGAGCATCGCCATCTTGGACAAGCCTCTCATTCTAAAAGTTCACCTTAATAAAAACCGCCTAAATCCAAGGGGCATTAGCCTAACAGCTAAGGTCAACATGACCATGAACCACAGGTAACATCTCCAACCAGAAACATTCAAACTCCTCCCTGACCAGAGACATGGTGGCCCCTAAATAAGCTCCCTCCAGCCAGGAAGATGCCAGACCCGAGTTAACCGCCCTCCAGGCTGAAAAATGTCTGCCCCGAGATAACCTCCCCTCCTCCCAGAGAGTTTCCAACCCCACCATGAACTTCTCCACACACATGGACATTCCAAGCTTCTCATAAGCCCCCTCACCCTAAAACCAATATATACTTTTAGTCTGTAAGAAAAAGTGCTCCTGACCACAATCGGCCAGGAGTGCATCTCAGGTTTTAACTAAAGAAAACCTGTCTTTGACTGTCAAGCCGCATTTCGTGTTTCTTGCCTCTTTCTTTAATTCTTACACTTCCTTTTCCAGAATGTGAAATCAATGGAATCATATGGTGTGAAGTCTTTCCTGCTTGACTTCTCCAATGTGGTGTAATGCATTTACATTATGCATCTACATTACATACGCGTGGCCGTGCTGTTCCGAGTATCAGTAGTTCATTCATTTCTGTTGCTGAGTTTCATTGGCTGATCATGATACAATTTGTTTATCCATTCATTTGTTGGTGGACATCTGGGTTGCTTCCAGTTCTGGGTGATTATTACAAAAGCATACAGGTGCTTTTGTGAACATATGTTTTCATCCGGGTGTGGGAAATTCCTGCAGGACCAGGCTGTTAGTTGTTCATTGTTTTTTCTCCTGAGCAGATGGCATCTTTACTCGAACATAGCAACTGCTTTTGAGTTACAGATAGTCCCTTTTACATAACTATCTTGTTGAATGAGATGATTGCTGAATTATATTTTATTGTGACCATTTACAATGACCACATTGAAAGTCCAGCCCTACAAGCTTTGTATCTTTGCTACCATTGGTGAGTTTTCTTCTAGTTGTTGAATGCTTTCCACTAACTCAGGGTTTTGTGTGTTTCCTCACACAGCTGAGGCTACCGGCCATTGACTCAAAGTATCTGAGCAAAGCAGACACCCAACTTGGCCCTAAGGACCCTACAGGAAGTAGACTGTCCTTCCCCCCCATGTAAGTGCTTGAGCTACGCCCGCACTGTCTGGACTGGGTTTGGGTTTGGCCTTCCGTCTTTCATCTGGTGATGACTGCGCCAGTGACAGCATCCACACAACTTCTCGAAGCCCTGTCTGCGGCCTGGCCTGGCTGTGCCTGTCGCCCCCTCACTGTGGTTTCTGTTCCTTCCTAATGTCATTCTGCCGCTGTTGAACACATCTGCCCTTCCATGTCATGCTTGCTGCAGGTTGGCAGTGTGGAGGCCCTGCTTCTCCATCAGGCTGTGTCCTGCCTGAAGCACCCACCCCCTCCAAGACACCACCTTCACCATAGTTTGCCGGGGCTGCTTGTCCTGCATGTAGGGGCCGCTAGGTCCTGACGTTTCTGTGTCCAAGGCCTGAACTGAGGTGTCTGTGCCTTGTAAGCGTGCTGGCTCTGTTTCCAGTTAGAAGATATAGCAGGCACACTGACATTTGCTGATCCTCCAGCTGGAGAGTGAAATCCCTGAGGCCTTAGGTGTCTTCTTACTCTCTCAGAATCCAAGTTTAATGCTAGGATAAATGTTATTCATTACCTGACTAATTCTTCAAACAGCTTCTTGTCCAATGGGGAAAAAATAATTAGATACATTGCATTATGACAAATGCCATGACAGCACCAAGCTAGACTGATAGAGAGGGGAATATACATGTATTCATATGTGTTTATATATATGTAAGTATATAGGTATACCTAGACATGTATTTATAGATGTGCAAGAGAGAGAAAATGAAGCATTAGGAGTGGCCTTGATAACAAAGTGATTGGGCGCAAGAAATCCTCCCACCTCAGCCTCACAAGTAGCTGGGGCTATACGCATACACGACCACACCCAGCTAATTTTTTATTTTTTGTAGAGATGAGGTCTCATTATGTTGCCCAGGCTGGTGTCAAACTCCTGCACTCAAACAATCCTCCTGCCTCTGTCTCTCAAAGTGCTGAGACGGAGGCTCAGAGGGAACAGGTGGTGGGTTGCTACTGATCGAGCTGAAAGCTCACACTACCTCTACCGTGTCAAACTGCCCTGTCACTCTTCAGTGTGGGTCAGGGCAAGATATGTGAAGATGCAGTAGATGGTGAAAGGCTAAGCTAACATCAAGAAATGACTGGAGACAAACCTGTATCAGAGAGTAAAATAGCAGCAGGTAACCATTGATAAGGACAAGAAAGAACCAATAAGAAAGTAATCATTTTTTTTTTTTTTTTTTTTGAGATGGAGTCTTGTTCTGTTGCCCAGGCTGGAGTGCAGTGGTACAAACTCAGCTCACTGCAGCCTCCACCTTCCAGGTTCAAGTGATTCTCCTGCCTCAGCCTCCCAAGTAGCAGGACTATAGGTGCCTGCCACCACAGCTGGCTTTCTTTTTGAGACAGAGTCTCGCTCTGTCCCCCAGGCTGGAGTGCAGTGTTGCGATCTTGGCTCACTGCAAGCTCCACCTCCCCTCCCAGGTTCACACCATTCTCCTGCCTCAGCCTCCTGAGTAGCTGGGACTACAGGCGTCCGCCATCACGCCCGGCTAATTTTTTGTATTTTTAGTAGAGGTGGGGTTTCACCATGATGGCCAGAGTGGTCTCGAATTCCTGACCTCAAGTGATCTGCCCGCCTCGGCCTCTCAAAGTGCTGGGATTACAGGTGTGAGCTATTGTGCCCAGCCCTCTTCCTTCCTCCCTTCCCTCCCTCTCTCCTCTCTTTCTTTCTTTTTCTTTCTTTCTTTCTTTCTTTCTTTCTTTCTTTCTTTCTTTCTTTCTTTCTTTCTTTCTTTCTTTCTTTCTTTCTTTCTTTCTCTTCTCTCCTTCCTTCCTTCCTTCCTTCCTTCCTTCCTTCCTTCCTTCCTCTCTCTTTCTCTTTCTTTCTCTCTCTTTCTTTTCCTTTCTCTCTTGTTCTCTTTCTTTCTCTCTCCCTTCCTTCCTTCTTTTCTTTCTTTCTTTCTTTCTTTCTTTCTTTCTTTCTTTCTTTCTTTCTTTCTTTCTTTCTTTCTCTCTTTCTTCTTTCCTTTCTTCCTTCCTTCCTTCCTTCCTTCCTTCCTTCCTTCCTTCCTTTCTCTCTCTCTCTCTCTCTTTCTCTCTTTTCATTCCTTTCTCTTTTTTCCTTTTTTCTTTTTTTTGAGACTGAGTCTCACTCTGTTGCCCAAGCTGGAGTGCAGTGGTGTGATCTCGGCTCACTGCAACCTCCACCTCTCAGGTTCAAGTGATTCTCCTGCCTCAGCCTTCTGAGTAGCTGGGAGTACAGGTGTGCGCCACCATGTCCAGCTAATTTTTGTATTTTTTGTAGAGACAGGGTTTCACCAGGTTGGCCAGGATGGCCTCGATCTCTTGACCTCGTGGCTGCCTCCCTCGGCCTCCCAAAGTGCTAGGATTATAGGCGTGAGCCACCGCACCCAGCAGTTTTTTTGTTGTTCTTTTGTTTTGTTTTCTTTTTAAAGGTAGTTCTGAGCAATCCATTACTATGAAGGAAGGGGGTGGTGTTTTCTTAGGAAGGCTTATACTAGAATTATTACTAGAAATACTAGAGTGAAATACTAGAGTGAAATACTAGAATTATTACTAATTCTTAATTGACTCTCACAAAGAAAGATTTTGGAAGCTGAACTAAACATGCTCTCATCCCTGTACAAGAGATGCTTTGACATGCACTTGTTATGCTTAAAAATGGAGACAGTGAGACAGACAGAGAAGCAGAGGGGGAGATACGAAAGGGCAGAGAGAGATAGAGGGAGAAAGAGAGAGGGAGAGGCAGAGAGAGAGGTTTTTTAGGTTTGAAGGGACGGTGACACCTCCTATTTAGTGTGTTCACGGAATGCTGCTTCTGCTTTATCATTAACCCTTGTGCTTAAGTTTCACATTACTTTTACTCTTTTTAAGGCCTGGTCAAAAAAACAGTTCACCTACCAATTTTTCCAAACTCATTAGCAATGGTTATAAGGATGAGTGGTTGCAGCAGCAGCGAGCTGACTCAGGCAAGAGGACCCCGAAGATCTCCAGGGCGTCAGTGTCATCTCAGTCCCCACGAGACCCAGAAGGTCCCCAGGATGCAGCGAGGCTCCAGGACGGAGAGGCTCCTGAAGGTCCTAAGGATGCCCCAGGTGAGGCACGGGCAGCCATCTGTGTTTACTGGAGGCTTGGTTAATTGTGATGCAGCAGCTGATGTTCTTATCGCATGATGCTTCTCGTAATGAGAAATGAGGAACCCAAAAATGATGTGAAAACACCCATAGAAGTACCAAGGTTACAGGTAAGTAAGAGGGTAATACATGTTTCGCTCTTTCCTCTTTATTCAAATGAATAGCGGAAGTCATGACTTTTGGGGTTTTACATTTTCTTTTTTTTTTTTTTGAGACGGAGTCTCGCTCTGTCGCCCGGGCTGCAGTGCAGTGGCCGGATCTCGGCTCACTGCAAGCTCCGCCTCCTGGGTTCCCGCCATTCTCCTGCCTCAGCCTCCCGAGTAGCTGGGACTACAGGCGTCGCCACGTCGCCCGGCTAGTTTTTTGTATTTTTTAGTAGAGACGGGGTTTCACCGTGTTAGCCAGGATGGTCTCGATCTCCTGACCTCGTGATCCGCCTGCCTCAGCCTCCCAAAGTGCTGGGATTACAGGCTTGAGCCACCGCGCCCGGCCTGGGTTTTACATTTTCTTATTTGTCAAAATGTTTGATAGTCCATTTGATATAACAAACAAATAACATACCAAATAATATCAACTTTTATTCTTTCAGATCCAAAAAATGTTGACCCTAAAATGCGTGGACTTTTGCATAAGCAGCTGGTCCTTTTGAGATCACTTTTAAAAGTTTTGAAAATAAGTCAAAATTCAAACTGAAATTACTCCATTATTGGCATATCTTAAACTTTGAACAATTTAGAACTTTCTCCGTAATTAGACGGTCAAAGTACTATATTAGTTTTTATTTATTATCATATTTTATTTTATTTATTTTTGAGACAGAGTCTTACTCTGTTGTCCTGACTGGAGTGAAGTGACACAGTCACAGATCACTGCAGCCTCGAACTCCTGGGCTCAAGTGATCCTCCCACCTCAGCCTCCCAAGTAGCTGGGACTATAGGCATGCACCACTACACTCAGCTACTTTTTTGTTTTTCATAAAGACAAGGCCTCACTATGTTGCCCCGGCTGGTCTCAAACTCCTGGGCTCAAAAAATTCTTCTACCTCTGCCTTGCAAACTACTGAGATGACAGGTGTGAACCACTGTGCACAACCACTCATTTTTATTTTTAATAGTACAGAAAGAATTCATCTTATTTTTTCAACACATCCATCTTAATACCTATTGAGCATTATGTTCAGTATCCATAGCTCTATTAATTATTGACCATTTGCTTCTGGGAAGCTTGTTTTTACTCTTGAGGCTTGAGTTCTTTGATTAAGAGGAAAGATGGCGTGTTATACCTCTTCAAACATTTCAAGTGTTTGGTGTGGTTATTTGTAAGTGAGGTCACTGTTTGCCATTATTCCACACCCTGTTCCTTACTGTATTTGTTGAGCAAGATCTGCCACTTACTGGCTGACTCTCTCCTTTATTATCCTGGAGGATAAGATGGTGACAAGTTCATATTCAGTGTTGGTAAAAAGCACCCTATTGGCTGGGCACGGTGGCTCATGCCTGTAATCCCAGCACTGTGGGAGACCGAGGCAGGTGGATCAACTGAGGTCAGGAGTTTGAGACCTGCCTGACCCCATCTCTACTAAAAATACAAAATTAGCTGGGCGTGGTGGTGCATGCCTGTAATCCCAGCTACTCAGGAGGCTGAGTCAGGAGAATCACTTGAACCTGGGAGGCGGAAGTTGAGGTGAGCCAAGATTGCGCCATTGCACTGCAGCCTGGGCAACAAGAGGGAAACTCCGTCTCAAAAAAAAAAAAAGTGTGCCCTATTGAACTTTACAATGTCAAGAGTGTTTTATGACTTATTGCTTTAAGTAATATAGAATTTTTATTAACTCTTTAAGTAATTATGACTTCTTTTAATACTTGGTCTGTTTCGTTAACCTGAACAACGAATGTACTTGTTTTTTATTACAGAGTCTTCTCAAAGTGAGTATTTATAAAGTAACCTGCACCAAAACAAGACAAAAGTCTTACACAAAAAAATCGATGGACATAGTCCTGCAATCTGAGACTACAGCCCCTCGGCAGCCTGGAATGTCCTTCTCCAAACTGCATGCATTCTGACTACAAAGCCTGTGCCATGTATGTTTTAAAAAAAATCGGAGTTCCAGAAACATAACTTAGGGAGAGCAAAAAGAGGATCGCTTACACTGTTACAACATGATTCTTCTTCTTCTTCTTCTTCTTCTTTTTTTTTTTTTGAGAGGGAGTCTCACTCTGTTGCCCAGGCTGGAGTTCAGTGGCGCAATCTCGACTCACTGCAAGCTCTGCCTCCCAGGTTCACGCCATTCTCCCGCCTCAGCCTCCCAAGTAGCTGGGACTACAGGCGCCTGCCGCCACACCCGGCTAATTTTTTGTATTGTTAGTAGAGACAGGGTTTCACCGTGTTAGCCAGGATGGTCTCGATCTCCTGATCTCGTGATCTGCCCGCCTCGGCCTCCCAAAGTGCTAGGATTACAAGCACGAGTCACTGCGCCTGGCCTATTGTTCTTTTATACATGTTACACAAGCAAAAACGTACTTTAGTTCATAGGCACACACTGTTTAACTCGCCATGTGAGAGTCATACTGGAAAAGGTAAGTAAAAAGCCATGGGAGACTCCAATTTATTTTTTGGTTTACTTTTTAATTTATTTTTTAATTTACTAATAATAATTGCATACAACTATGGAGTGCAATGCAATGTTTTGATATATGTACACATTGTGGCATCATTAAAGATAACTAAAATATCCATTACCTCAAATACTTATACTTTTTTTTGTGGTGATCACACTTAAAATCTGTTCTTTTAACGATTTTGAAATATACAACATATTATTATTAACTTTATTCACCTTGCTGTGAAATAGATCATTAAAACTTAATTCATCCTGTCTAAGGGAAACTTGGTACTTTTTGACCAACTTCTTCTCTTATCCCATCAACTACTAGCCCATCCCCAGCACCTGGTAGCACATTCTGTTCTGCTTCTATGAGTTCAACTTTTTTAGATTCCATGTATGGCTGCAATTATACAGTATTTGTCTTTCTGTACCTGGCTTATTTTACTCAGACGGATGTACTCCAGGTTCATCCATGTTGTCACAAATGACAGAATTTACTTCTTTTATAAAGGCTGAATAGTGTTCCATCGTGTATATACCACATTTTCTTTCCTTATTCATCTGCTGATGCACAGTGAGGTTGATTCCATAGCTTGGTTATTGTGACTAATGCTGCAGAAAATTTGGGAGTGCAGATATAGCTTTGTGACATACTGATTCCATTTCCTTTGATACATGCCCAGCAGTGGGATTGCTATATCATACGGGAATTCGATTTTTAGTTTTTTAAGGAAACTCCATAATGTTTTCCATTATGGCTATTCTAATTTACATTTCACCTTCAGTATGTAATGGATCCTTTTTCTCCATATTATCGTCAACACTTACTTTTCATCTTTTTGATAATAGCCATTTTGACAGGTGTGAGATGATACCTCATTGTGGTTTTCATTTGCATTTCCCTGATGACAGTAATGTTGAGCTTTTTTATATATACCTGTTGGCCATTTACATGTCTTCTTTTGAGAAATGTCTGTGCAAGTCCTTTGCCCATTTTTAAATTGGATTATTTTTTTTTTCTGCTACTGAGTTGAGTTCCTTATATATTTTGGATATTAACCCCTTATCAGACTTATTGGAAACTTATACATTTTCCAAATATTTTTTCCTGTGGTGTGGCTTGTCTTTTTATTTTGTTGTTTGTTTAATTTGCTTGCAGAAACTTTTAATGTAGTCCCACTTATTTTTCCTTTAGTTGCCTGGGTTTTTGGTGTTCTATCCAAAAAATCATTGCCCAGACCAGTGCTGGGGAGCTTGTTCCCTATATTTTTTCTATAGGTTGAGCATCCCAAATCTGAAAATCTGAAATCAAAGGAAATGCTCATTCAAACATTTCAGATTTTGAATTTTTGGATTTGGGATGCTCAACCAGTAAGTATGCAAATATTTCAAAATTTAAAAATAATTGAAATCCCAAACACTTCTGGTCTCAAGGATTTCAAATAAAGGATACTCAACCAATAGCAGTTTTACAGTTTCAGGTCTTTTGTTTAAGTCTTCATCTATTTTGAGTTGATTTTAGCATATTAAATGAGATGAAGATCCAATTTTATGTCTCTGCATGTGGATATTCAGTTTACCCAGCACCATTTATTGAAGAAACTGTCCTTTCCCTCATTGTGTGTTCTTGGCACCTTTGTTGAAAATTAATTGACTGTTAATGCATGGGTTTATTTCTTGGCTCTATCCATTGATCTATACTTCCATTTTTATGCCAGTACCATGCGGTTTTGCTTACTCTAGCTTTGTAATATATTTTGAAATCAAATAGCATGATTTGACTATTAATTATTCTGATCCATGTATGTAGGCTATGTTTCCATTTATTTGTGTCTCTTCAACTTATTTCATCCATGTTTTATAGTTTTCAGTGTACAGGTCTTTTACCTCCTTGGCTAAATTTATTCTTAAGTATTTTTTAATGCTATTGAGATTGGGATTGTTTCCTTTCTTTTTCAGATCATTTGTTGTTAGTATATAGAATGCTACCAATTTTTGTCTGTTGATTTTGTATCCTGCAATTTTACTGGATTTGTTGATCAGTTTTCACAGTTTTTTGGTGGAGTCTTTAGGGCTTTCTATATATAAGATCACATTGTCACCAAACAGAATATTTCACTTGTCTCTTTATAATCTGAATGATTTCTATTTATTTTTCGTGCCTAATTGCTCTGGCTAAGACTTCAGGTACTAAGTCAAATAGAAGTGGTGATAGTGAGTGCCCCTGTATTTCTCCTGATCTTAGAAAAAAAGCTTTCAGTTTTCACTGGTGAATGTCATATTAGCTGTGGGCTTCTCATGTATGGCCTTTATTGTGTAAAGGTACATTTCCTCTATGCTTAATTTGTTGAGAGTTTTTATCATAAAAGGATGTTGAACTTTGTCAAGCACTTTTCCTGTATCTATTAAGGTGACCATATGGTTTTTGTCCTTCATTCTGTTCATGTGGTATATCACATTTAATGATTTGCATATGTTGAACCATCCTTGCTTACCAGGGATAAATTCCACATGATCATGGTTTATGATCTTTTTAATGTGCTGTTGAATTTGGTTTGCTAGTATTTTGTTGTGAATTTTTGCATCTATGTTTATCAGGGAAATTGGCCTATAATTTTCTTTTCTTATAGGGTCCTTGTCTGACTTTGGTATCAGAGTAATGCTGGCCTCATAAAATGAGTTTGGAAGTGTTCCTTCCTTTTCAATTTTTTGGAACAGCTTGAGAAGAGTTAGTATGAGTTCTTCCTTTACATGTTTGGTAGAATTCACCAGTGAAGCCATTATGTCCTGGGCTTTTCTGTGATGGGAGAGGTGTTTTTTTTTTTTTTTGTTTGTTTGTTTTTTACCTGATTCAATCTCCATACTCACTCTTAGACTTCACATTTTCTATTTCTTCATGATTCAGCTTTGGTGGATTGCATGATTCTAGGAATGTATCCATTTCCTCTAGACTATCCAATTTGTTGGTGTATAATCGTTCACAGTCGTCCTTTGTGGTCCTTTGTGTTTTGCAGTATCAGTTGCAACATATCCTCTTTCTTTTCTTATTTTTTTCAGTCTTTTCTTTTTTTCTCTCTTAGTCTAACTAAGTATTTGTCAATTTTGTTTATAATAAAATATTACTCTTACATTTTTGATCTTTTCTATCTTTCCTTCTGCTAACCTTGGGCTTAAATTATTCTTCTTTAGGACCTCAAGTTAAATATACAAATGCAGCAGGTACAGAAGATCACCTTCATAAGATATGATAAGGGTTTTATTATTCTGCATTGTCTTAAGAAGATAGAATTTACTTCACCATTGACAAAATATTACATATCTGATCAAGGGACTATCATTTGATATTCATATAAATGTATAAACTTTATATTGCAGGTGTTATGTAATCTTTGTGTTTATATTATCAGCAAGATCTGTTTAATTTTGAAGAAACTTTTTAAGCTTTCAAATTAATGAAAGCCTAAATAAGCAGCAAAGCCCCTAAGAGCTGGAAGAATCATCATGCAGAGAAGAGGATCTGCTCTGCTTAGTTTCTGGATAGCTGAGGCGGGTGTCACTATGAAACGCTTGCTCCCACCTCTCAGTATCTCTGATTTCAAGGCTAATGCTAGAGCTTTTGACATCCACACTCTCTCCACTGTCAGTCTGACCACTGTTTTCCTTCCTGTATTTCATTTCCTTGTCTTTTTTCCTATTTTCCCTGCTGTCCATCATGGTTTTAACTTTATAAACAATAGGCAATTTAGAAAGTGCCTTTTTTTCCTTCCAACTAGACATCTCTCCACTTAGAATGTGTTGCTATAACTTTCTGGAGACTAATCTTGTCAAGGCTTCTTATTTTATTTTATTTTATTTTATTTTATTTTTTTAAGATAGGATCTTGCTCTTTTGCTGGGCCTGGAGTGCAGTGGTGCAATCATGGCTCACTGCAGCCTTGACCTCCTGTGCTCAAGTGATCCTTCTGCCTCAGCCTCCTGACCAGATGGAACTACAGGTGCATGCCACCATACCTGGCTAATTTTTGTATTTTTTATAGGGATGAGGTTTCACCATGTTGCCCAGGCTGGTCTTGAACTCCTGAGCTCAAGCAATCCACCCACTTCAGCCTTCCACAGTGTTGGGATTTTAGGCGCGAGCCACCACACCCAGCCTAAGGCTTCTTCTTAATGTTTCTTTCCCTCCATGAGACACAAGATTATTATTATTATTATTGTTTATTGCATTTTTTTCTAGCTGTCCTAGATATTTTGACATGCCCTAAAGCTAGACATTAGGAAACTGGTACACTATTGTACTTTGGGAGGGTCAGCATTAATGAAGATTTCAAAAGACTTGGGAGCAGGGACACATGCCATGCCAAGACTGACAGCCTGAGTTGCCCCACCTCCCTATTCGCCTTGCCCAGGCTGTGCTCATACTATTTATTTAATAATTCTTGTCAGTGTGCTTATGTCAGCAGAAACTTTCCACAACACACAGGCAAAACTCATGAATTAAACTGTTTCCAATGGGGCACTCTCTTCTAGTCTACCAATGCAAAAGTTGTAGTCTTGTGTTTCCAATGTATGATTTATGCCAGGATCATAAGCTCGATTTTTCTGTAGACTCAGAAATAATCCTTATTAATAGGTACAGAACTATGTGTTTTCTTATATTTAAAGTTATTTATGGTTTTTTAATTTATAGAAAACGTCATCTTTGTCTACTTATTTATTTACTTTGTGTTGCAGGCCCAGAAGAATCTGTATCTGCATCAACACCAGCAGAGCTCAAATAAATCCTGATGCAATATATATTTAGGATAATTTTGAAATGGCTAAATATGACATGACTATATTATAGCTACATTTCTGAGGCTCTTTTTGTATTTAATTAATATAGACTCTCATTGAATAATTTAACTTGTAGCAGATTTGACATTGCTGCATAGAAGGGGCAGGTGTTGGTTTTTGTTTCTTGAGTTTCTCTGAGATGTGAAACACATGGCTAACAAGCACAACTATGGCCTCTGGTACCCTCTGCCCTGCTGGCCTGTTGATGTCCCAGTATCTCAGAACCAATCACTTGCACCCTGTCATCAACTAACATAACCTCCTACTGTGTGAACCACTCTTAGTGGGCATTACTACTGGATTCTTGACTAGAGGAAACTTACAGAACAGGTGTTAAACCTTTTCCAATATTTAGTATTGCAATCTTTACAGAAATCATTTTCTAGTTACAAAAAAATTTAATTCCAAAATATGGTGATACAGTTTATGTCAAGAAAATATTTTAATTTATTATGCCATGAATTTAACATTTAATATAAAATATTGTAACATTTGCTGTTCTTAAATGTTTGCTATTTTTTCTTAAACTGAGATTCAAAATATTAAACATTTATTATTTTGTATAAACCTTTAAGTAAATATGCTGTTTTAATATTTTAATTTAGTAAAATTAACAAAAGCTCCCAAGCTGAATTTACTTTGTTTTATAAATAAATTGTTTATATTTAAGTAATTAGCTAAAATATAGTTCTATGTTTTGTATATTAATTGATTAATAACATAATAATTTTATGTGGGAATGTTTTAAAAAAGCCAAATAAAGCCACAGATATTTTAGCTTCTTTCCCAGAATAAACTTATCATGCATTTGCTTACCTAAAATTTAAGTTTCAAATTAGTTCTCTATATGAGACACTTAATTGAGCATATATATCTATATTCATTGATCAAACTGATATGCTACGGGAGAATGTATGCAACATGTAAAAAATGCAAATGGCTGTATGCATTGAATAAAAATCATATGCAATTATAGTAAAAAGTTTGTTTTTTCCCTTTCCTATTCTCTTCCTTCCTCTATATGAATTCTTACCTCATTCCCAGATACCTCCACCTTAATGAAATAGTCATCAGGAACAGATGTCAATAGTGTAGAACTCTTCAATTCTTTATTTAGATTATCATAGTAACAGAAACCTGTGGTTTAGGAAAAATGAGGACAAAATTTGGAGTAAGGACCAGTGATCAAATTTAGGCTCCACCTACGGTAGCCAGTGTCGTCCTAAACAACAATCAGAGAGGCTGTCTGAAAGCAAATGGTATTTATTTGGGAATGAGGCAGTTCAATGGAAATATAGTAAACTATGCACATATAGTAAACTGTGCACATATTCATGGAGGTCAAGGAAGACAAAAATAGAAAGGATTACATAATTGTTTTGATATAATTATCCTTGACTATAATGATCAATAATGAGGGTGATGCCACTCCAACTTTGAAAAGGCAGTGGCTGGACAGATGTCCTCACAGAAGTATTTTTTTATGTATGGTTGCAATACCCTTTGTTCAAGGTTGCAGTTTTATAGAGTCTTTTGTGATAGCTTTTGCTATTCTGTGCAATTCCAACTATATGGCATGCTGGGAATGGTAAAACTATGGCTACAGTAAAACTATCACTAATAGACAGGGATTAGGGAGGAGGAATGAATAGACAGAGCACAGAGGAATTTTAGGCCAGCTAAACGACTCTCTGTATAATGCTACAATGGTGGAGACATATCATTATAAATTTGTCCAAACCCATAGAATCTATAACATCAAGAGTAAACCTTAATATAAACTATTAAGTTTGGGTGATAATGGTGTCTCAATGTGGGTTCATCAATTGTAACAAATGTATCACTGCTGTTCCAGGTGTTGACGGTAGGAGAGGCTGTGAGTGCTTGAGAGGAAAAGGTATATGGGAACTCTGTTCTTTCTGCTCAATTTTGTTGTGATCCTATAACTGACCCAAAAGGTCTATTAAAAATAAAAAAAATAAGATAATGCCCTATATGTCATAAAAAAATTAAAACTACAATGTGAAAAAAGCAGGTTGGGCATGGTGGCACATGCCTATAGTCCCAGCTACATAGGAGGCTGAGTAGAGACTATTGCTTGAGCCCAGGAGTTCAAGTCCAGCCTGAGCAGCATAGCGAGACCCGGTCTCATAAATAAACAAATAAATATTTGTATGAAGTAGAAAGTGCTGGGTATGCTGCCTGCAGTGCTAAATGATGGGATATACAAGTGGTTACATCACATCCCTTGAGTTAAAGGTTAAAAAACAACAGATCAACTTAGGTCTAAAGGACAAATCAGCATTAGTAACATTTAAAAATGAAAATAAAGGTGCTCACCAGGGCAGCCCGTATACTAAAAATGAAAATAAGGAGGAAAAAATATTTTCAAGCCTTTTTGTCCTTAGAGAGCAAAGCTCAGCAGCTTTGACAGGCTCTCATGCTCTTAGTTTAGATTTCACGTGGGAGCTCTTTGTGAAACAATGAAGAGGCTGTCTATGCAGTTTTAGCAAGTACAATAATGTGCAACAGAAATTCTGATTCAGTAGCAAGCTCTTCAGGTGGTAGCATGAACCCTCCTTTGAGACATACTGCCCTGTAACTTGGGTCAACGCAACTTAGAATTAAAAGATTTTGTTTTGAATGTGCCATGTTTTTATGAGGTTACTAAAAGATTTGCAATAAAGTACAACTTTTCTACCCAAGAATATCCTAATTTCTTTGAAACTATTCGTTACGTATTAATATGTAGCTATTCCTTGCCTCATGAACTACAGATGTAAAATTATTTTAAAACTGCATCTTGGGGACTTTCTAGTAGTTAGTGACAACCACCTCAGCTAAATCTCCCCACACATCATTTAAAAATTGAGCAGATCAAATAACCAAATTGAGCAGATGTACCAATCTTTGTACATCTATAATATAAAGACAACCACCAATGGCCCATTTCTTCAGCACAATTAGAAAAGAAAGGGCACCATAAGCTTAAAATGACCTGTAAATAGACAAACATAAACTTCCAGCAGAGTCATTTCTACAGCTCCCACCACACACTTTACTGAAGATGAGGGAAGATCCAGAAAGACTCCAGAAAGAGAAGAGAAGGTGCAGGTAAAACTACCTGCAGAAGGAAAAGTCCCGATTATGTGGGAACATAGTAAAAATGCGTGGTGAAGGGGAAATCGAAGTGGAGAAAACGGAAGATTCTATCAAACAACAGTAAGCCAAAAAAAATGGAAGGACACACAATTCCTTCCCTGTATGTATGAAAACAGCCACTCAAGAAAAAAATCTTCACATCTCACTACTGATAGAAGATGGCACATTTGAATCGTATAAATCATCCCAGTAGCCAACTCTATTCACAAAGTAAAATATACTAGAAGTCTTTATCAAGAGTACAATAAGACAAAGACAAAAACTGATAATAAAATATTTTGGTTGATAAAATTTTCTCCAAAAGTTAACAATGAAACACAAGATACCTCTATTACAACACTTCTCAAGCAAGCATTTACAGGTTTTAAAAATGTGCACACAACAACAAACATACACTCTGGCTTGGAAATTTAAAAACTAAGAACATAAATTAATTCCATCCTGTAAAAAAAAAGAACGAATAAAATGTGAGTTTATTTAATTTCAAGAAGAAAAGAATCACAAGAAAATTCTATCGGAAATAAGTACTATAAGAGGCCCCAAGGAGAATAGATTAAAATAAAAATGTAATGTGGGTCATTGAAGAAAAGAAAGAAAAGAACGAAGAGATTGAAAATGAGATGAAATAGAAAGGATTAGAGGGAAATTTATCGAAATGGAAGACAATGAAAGAAGATTAAACGTGTATAACTGGATTCTCTGAAGAAGGAAAAAGCTATATACAGTGGAATAGAACTAATATTTCTAACTGCAACTCTAGAAAATATTTCAGAAATAATACTTGAATCTACATATTGGAAAGATCCACAATGTACCAGGAAAACTTATCTGTAACAATGTCAAGACATATTCTAATAAAATTATGAGATTTTATTGGAAATAAAATATTCCCAGTTCCTCTAAACAAAAAGATCTAATAATTTACAAGGTCAAGCAAAATTATCTGGCATAAGATTTCTCCAAAGCAATATGCAAGGCAACACTGAAGCGGCATTTTCAAGAAACTCAATGAAAGAATATATGAACCAAGCCAAACTGTCCCTCAAGTATCAAGGCTACAGAAGAACGGTTTCAAACATGTAAGAATGAGCCTTTTCTGAAGCACCAGCTAGAGGATGAGATTCACTCAGCTAAAAATGACTGAAGAAAATTCAGCAAAAGGACTACTGATGAGCACTTAATATAGTTAATTATGGACCTAAAACTAAGATAAAAGTGGGGAAAACATGAGAGAATAATATATAAATGTTCTATATTCTGACAAACTAGAAATAACATAACTAAAAATTTAGAAAAGGAAAAGATAAATCTAAAATAAACCCTTTGGTGGATAGATCATGCACAGTACTCAAAGAATACCATTAGAAACTGACAAAACAGATAGTAAAAAATTAAATAAGAAAACAAAAATAAGGGCACTAAGAAAGACATAAGTTAAAAAAAATTACAGAGAGAAAGAAAAATAGTAAATATAATACTCAAAGTAATTACAATAATGTGACTGAATTAAGACGACACCTGTAAGTCATATCAATAAATGTAAATGAGCTTAACTCATCTGTTAAAAGATCTTCATTTTGCTTTACAAAGCAAGACACAAATGTCATATGCTGGAGACGTGAGACACATTTGAAACAGAGGATTCAGAAAGGCTAAAAATGAAATGATGAGCCAAGGCATACCAGGAAAACTGAAATAATAGAAAACACAGGTAGCAATATTTATGTCACACAAAGTAAAATTCAAGCACTAAACATTACATGAGACAAAGAACTTTTTAATACTAAAAGCCAAAAGTCACTGGAAAGACAGTACAGTTATGAATATCTAAGTGTCGAGTATAACAGAGACCACTTTTATGAGGCAGGAACTACAGGAAATGCAAGGAGTCAACTACTAATAGGATGCTTTAACACATCACTCTCAGTGCAATTCAGATCAACCAGAAAAAGATAAGAAAGGTTATAGAAGGCCTAAGCGGTGTAATCAATATGATAGGTCTTATGGATATGTATCAAAAGTTAAGATGTGATAATAGAATGTATACCTTCAAATGCATGCACAGAATATTCACATAAATAGTTGTTATAGTGGGACACAATAATGTAGAAACGTGCAAATACTACTCTGACCACAGTTCAATAAATCTGGAAATTAATCACAAAATCAATAAACTTAAAAAATTCCCACCAGGAAATTTTTGAAAGCTTGCACAACTTATATTTAATGCCCTTGATGAAAGAGAAAGTACTAACATAAATTACAAAATTTCTAAAAATAAATATAATAAAAATACTCCTAGTATGGACCTATGAGAACTAGACCCAACACATTTATACAGAACACTACAGCCAACTAAAGCAGAATGCAAAACCTTCTCAAGTGTACATGGAACATTCTTCAGGACAGAGCATATATTAGGCAATAAAATAAGCCTCAATAAAGCTAGTAAGATGGACATCATACAAAGTATCTTCTCCAGCCACAATGGACTGAAACCAGATATTAATAACAGGAAAACTGGAAATTTTACAAATATGTGGAACTTAAACAACACATGTGTAAGTGACCAGTTGGTCAAAGAAGACATCACGGGGAAATTAGAAAATAGTTTGAGATGAATGAAACGAAAGCACAATATACAAAAATTTATGGGGGCCAAGCTCAATGGCTCACACCTTAATCCCAGCATTTTGGGAAGCCGAAGTGGGTGGATCACCTGAGATCAGGAGTTCAAGGCGAGCCTGGCCAACATGGTAAAATCCCTACTAAGAATACGCAAATCAGCTGGGCACGGCAGTGCATGTCTGTGATACAAACTACTGGGGAGGCTGAGGCAAGAGAATCATTTGAACCCAGGAGGTGGAGGTTGCAGTGAGCCGAGATCACGCCGCTGCACTCCAACCTGGGTGACAGAATGAGACTCTGTCTCAAAAAAACAGAAAACAAAAAACAAAAAACAAAAAAAACACTTATGGGATGCAGTGAAAGCAATGGTCAGAAATTATAAATTTAGAAAATTTAGAAATTTTCATTATAAATTTAGAAATGTATAATTCTTGACCACTGTTTTCACTGCATCCCATAAGTCTTTTAAAAATTTTTACATGTTGTACTTTTTTAATGTAAACAAATACATGAAAAAAGAATAAAGATCTCGAATCAATAACCTACCATTACATTTTGAGGAACTGTAATAAGAACAAACTGAACTAGCAGAAGGAAGGGAATGATCAAGATGAAAGCAAAAGTCAACAAAATAGAGAATAGGAAAAAATACAGACTCAATGAAACCAAAGTTAGTTCTGTGAATAGATTAACAAAGCGGACAAACTGTTAGCCAGAATGACAAATGACAAAGAAAAAAAGAGGGAAAACTCATATTACCAAAAAAAGAAAAGAAAGTAAGGACATTGCTACCAACATTAAAGAAATTAAAAAGGATTATAACACTATGAACAACTGTACTCCAATAGAACTAGATAACCAAGATGAATGGCCAAATTCTTAGAACACTCATCTTACAAAACCTGACTCAAGAAGAAATAAGAAAATATGAACAGATCTATAAAAATTAAAGATACTGATCCCAATAAAGGAAGTAGCCTTCACTAGTTACCAGTTATTAACAACAACCTTTCTCCAGCTCTTCTAAAAATCGAAAAGGAAGGAGTACTTCCTAACTCATGAGGCCAGCATTACTGTGATGCCAAAGTCAGACAAAGGACATTGCAAAAAAAAATTACTAACCAATATTCCTTATGAATATAGATGCAAAAATCTTTAACAAACAGTATTCAAACTGAATCCACTAGCATATTAAAAGAATTATATGTCATGACCAAGTGGGATGTATCCTAAGAATGCAAGGCTGGCTAAATTAATCAACCACATTGAGGGAATGAAAGGAAAAAAAAAAAGAAACCATAATCATCTAAAGTTATCCAGAAATGTATATATAGCATACATCCACAATATATCCAATATCATGGTAAACACTGAACATACCAGGATTTGAAGGGCACTTCCTTAACCTGATAAAGGACATTTATGAAAAACCCGCAGCTAATGTCAAAATTAATGATGAAAGGCCAAAAGCTTTCCTTCTAAGATCAAGAACCTGGTAAAAATGCCTGATTTTGGCCGGGTGCTGTGGCTCACGCCTGTAATCCTAGCACTTTGGGAGGTCGAGGCGAGTGGGTTGCCTGAGCTCAGGAGTTTGAAACCAGCCTGGGCAACATGGTGAAACCCCGTCTCTACTAAAAATATAAAAAAATTAGCCAGGTGTGGTGGCTGGGCGCCTGTAGTCCCAGACTTGGGAGGCTGAGGCAGGAGAACTGCTTGAACCTGGGAGGTGGAGGTTGCAGTAAGACGAGATCACGCCACTGCACTCCAGCCTGGGGACAGAGCGAGACTGCATCTCAAAAAATAAAAAATAAAAAAACAAAAACGAAAACAAAAAAAACCCCTGCTTTTGTCACTTCTATTTCAACAATGCACTGCAATTAGGGAAGGAAAAAAAAGGCATACCAACCTGAAATAAACAAGTAGAATTATCTCTATTTCCAAATGGTTCTACAGTTTGAGTGTTGGTGTCTCCCTACTCCAAATTCCCAGTTAAGACAGTATTTAGAGGTGGGGACTTTAGGAAGTCATCAGGTCATAAGGGCAGAGTCCTCATAAATGAGATTAGTGCCCTTATAGAAGAGGCTTGAGAGAACCTGTCTGCTGCTTCTGCCATTTGAAGATGAAGCAAGAAGCCACCATATTTGAAGCAGACAGTGACTCCTCACCAGGCACTGAATCTGCTGGCCCCTTGATCTTGGACTTCCCAACTTCCAGAACAGTGAGCAATACATTTCTGTTGTTTATTAATTAAGAAGTCGAAGGTAATTTTTATAGCAGTAGGAACAAACTGAGACAGATGGAATGATCTTATACAGTGCAGTATACAGAAAATCCTAAAGAATACACACACACACACACACACACACACACACACACCCCTATCATATGGCCTATGGTCAATAAATGAATTCAGCAAAGTTGCAGAATACAAAATCAATGCACAAAAATCAGTTGCATTTCTATACTCCAACAATGCACAATCTGAAAACCAAATTAAGAAAACATTTCCATTTATAATAGTATCAAAAAGAATAAAATACTTAGAAATAAATTTAAATAAGGAGGAGACGTGTACACTAAAAACTACAAAACATTACTAAAAGAAATGAAAGAATAGAGAGTAAATCCAGAGACATCTGTGGTCACGGATTGGAAGACTTAATATTAAGATGGCAACACTCCTGCAAACAATCTACACACTTAATGCTGTACTAATGGAGGCATAGTTGTGCTGGCATAAGAAGAGACATATACACCAATGTCACAGAACTGAGTGTCCAGAAATAGCGCCATATGCCTACAGTCAGTTGATTTTAAACAAGGGCGTCAAAACCATTCATGGTGAAAGAATAGTATGAAGTTCTAATCCTTTAATTTTACCTTGGTTTTTCCTAATCCTGAAGCTAATCTAGGGGCCCTAACCAAAAAAGGCATCTCATCATCATATAAACGACACTCTTTTTCACTCTGGAGATTCCACAGGTTTTAGGAGTTGTGTGCCAAAAACCAAAGACAAAACCCAAGTATCTTTTAAAATTATAACACAGATAGTGTATCTGGAAAACCCTAAAAAATACATAACAAAACTAACCCAGACTGTAAGACAAACCAGTATTATTAGCATGTATGATCAATATGCAGAAATCTGCAATATACATTTTTTAATTGACAAATAAAATCATATATATTTATGGTATGCAACATAATGCATGTTATGTATACACAAACAATGGCCATTTAGATGATAAAATGGTAGAGAAAATTCCATTTACAGTAACAAAAAAGAAGAATAAATATTTGGGAATAAATTTATCAACAAGAAAATCTATATGAGAAAAAATTTTAAAACACTCCTGAAGACACAAAAGTAGTCTTGAACTAGACATCCCTTGCTTTAGCCAGGATAGCAATATTATAAGGATGCCAGTTAATGTATAAATTTAATACAATCCCAATAAAAATATGAATAACCCTTTTAAAGTCAATACTAAAACCCCTACAGAGGCCAGGCTCAGTGGCTCATGCCTATAATCCCAGCACTTTGGGAGGCCAAGGCTGGCGGATCACCCGAGGTCAGGAGTTCGAGACCAGCCTGATTAATATGGTGAAACCCCCGCCTCTACTAAAAATACAAAAATTAGCCAGGCATAGTGGCAGGCGCCTGTAATCCCAGCTACTCAGGAGGCTGAAGCAGGAGAATCGCTTGAACCTGGGAGGTAGAGGTTGCAGTGAGCAGAGATAGTGCCATTGCACCCTAGCCTGGGCGACAGAGTAAGACTCTGTGTCAAAAAAAAAAAAAAAAAAAAAAAAAGGCTCTACAGAAAAGAAAATATGCAAGAATAGAATGAAAACAGTTAAAACGGAAAATCTACAAGCGAGGCTAGGCCTACTAAAAAGTAAAACATACCAAAAAGCCTTCATAATAAAACAGTGCGGTTCTGGCACATGAATGACAAACAGGCCAGTGGAAAAGATGAAAAAATAATACAACCACAGGCATAGATAAATACGTGTATAATAAAGGTGGCATCGCATATCGACCGAGAAAATAAAGTTTTTAATACATGGGACAAGTATACAGCCATTTGGATAGATAAAAGGAAAAAAAGAGAAAATTAGATGCACATTTCGCACCACACACAGGTAATACTCAGCATGGACCCTGAGAAGGCATGTCATCAGTTATGTGGTGCCAGGCTACAGTTGCAAGCTCCTCATCTCTCAGTCAAGTGGGAAGGACAACAGCATTGCTAGGTCTTCTTCCAGTTCTGAGAAAAAGGAGTCAAAATTCATGAAACCTGACACTTGGGTCTCTGCTATCCCAGTCTAAATGCCCTGGTGAGAGCTTAATCTGTACATGACACCAGGTGTCATCTGGAGTGTGAGCTACCTGCAGCCCTTCAAGGGAAAACAGGATTCAGATCCACTTTTTAGAGAAAACAGCGGTTCTCAGAGCATGTTCCCAAGGGTGCTTGGGAATACCCAAGACCTGTTCAGGACTCTGCTAGGTCAGAACAATTTTCATAATAATTTAAAAACTGTATTTACCTTTTTCTCTTATTTTCTCCCTGTATTCGGCAGTGTTTACTGTACTATATGACATATGATTCTATTTCAGATTAAATGCAGAAGCAGACCTGAGAATTCAACTGTCTCTATTAAGTTGGATAGTGAAGGAATTTGCAAAAATGTAGAATTATGCCACTCCTCACATGTTTTTTGGTTTGTAAAGATATAGTTCTGTTTCATATAAATGTTATTTATACTAATGTAACGGGTTAATTATTGCTACTTTAAAATAAATTAATAAGTAAATAGGCTACATATATTAGTTTTAATATCTAATATAATAAATATCAATAGCTAAATAGCTACATGCCCATTTCTTTGAAGTCTTCAGTGATTTTTAAGAGTGTAAAGGGGCCCTGAGACAAAAATGTTGGAGGTCTGTTGAGTTACAGCAACTCAGAGAGGTTAAGTGACTTCCCTGCTATCACACAGCATGTGTCAGACAGATGTCTGTCCACCTCTGGACTTGATGCTCTTTTGTTTCTTGTTTTACTGTGTTCCAGCCTTTGCATTACCCCACATGATACATGCAAATTGGATGCCACTTTTTAAAAACCCTTACTTAAATAATTCTATTTTCATTTGGTGCAGTGTTTGTGCTTTGCCAGTGGAGTATAAAACACTTATTCTTTCCACTCACTCAGATCTGGAGTTGAAGGAGTTTACAGGACAAGGACACCAAGCTCTCCACTTAGGATGTTACCTAGAAAGGCTTTCTGATATCTCAAGGTTGTGCAAGGGAAAGCTCACACCAGCATTTCTTTTGAGATAGACATGCCTTGGACAGTCATCTGCCGCAGGGTGAGGTGGTGTGGGACACAGAAGGCAACAGAGGAGAAATAAGCAGAAAAGAATAAATGTCCAAACTGCTTGGCAATGCACAGTGTATATTACATAGCATACAATGCACAGTGTATATTACATAGCTGTATATTACACAGTGTATATTACATGTTACATTACATATACACAGTGTATATTATATATTACACAGTGTATATTATTGTATATTACACAGTGTATATTACATATTACACTGTATGTATTACATGTAAATAGGTGTACAATGTGCAATAGAAAGGCATGCACTCATACACGTAAAAAGCAGGAAGTGTAGTTAAATCACTGTACTTACCAACATATCCTTCACCGTAGCTATCATTTCCACTTTTTCCTATTTTATTTTATTTTATTTTTATTTTTTGGGACACAGTCTAACTCTGTTGACCAGACTGGAGTGCAGTGACGCCATCTCGGCTCACTGCAACCTCCGCCTTCTGGGTTCAAGCGATTCTCCTGCCTCAGCCTCCTGAGGAGCTGGGACTACAGGCATGGGCCACCACGCCTGGCTGATTTTTGTATTTATAGTAAAGACAGGGTTTCCCCGCGTTGGCCAGGCTGGTCTTGAATTCCTGACCTCAAGTGATCCACCCACCTTGGCTTCCCAAAGTGCTGGGATTACAGGCGTGAGCCACCGCACCTCGTTCTATTTTATTTTGTTCCCTCCAAATCATACCTCATTCAAAGCTCAAAAAAGTTAAATAGGGTTGGACACCATGGCTCACACCTGTAATCCCAGCATTTTGGGAGGCCTAGAAGAATCGCTTGAACCTAGGAGGCAGAGGTTGCAGTGAGCTGAGATTGCAACACTGCACTCCAGCCTGGGTGACAGAATGAGATTTGTCTCCAAAAAAAAAAAAAAAGCTAAATATATTGTGCACCAGCAGGGGTCCAGGAACAAAACTGTACGTGCCATGGGGCTTGGTGCCCTCCCAGCATTGGCACAGGACTCAAAGAAGGCTGGTAATTGCTGAGGAAGTGGAGTGTGTGTGCGTATGTGTGTGTGTGTGTGTGTGAGAGAGAGAGACAGAGATAGGCAAAAATTAGCACTGTTAGCTACCATATGTGACTCTGATAATAATAACCCCTACACCCCTACATTTATTTTCCTTTGTATACTGGTGTATTTGGACAGCACATAGTATCAATCAGGGTTCTACTAGGGAATTAAATAATGTGTGTGTGTTTGTGTGTACCTATATGTACGTATGTGTGTGGGGTGTGTATACACTCCCCCACCCCACACATACACGAATTAGCTAGCACCTTTGTTGAGGTGGCTGGGCAAGTCTGAATTTCATAAGGCAGATGATCAGGAGGGGTAGATAGGAACTCTCTGGTGCAAACTAAAGCTGCTGTCCACACGACTTTTTGCTTCTTCAGAGGAATCTCAATTCTGCTGTTAAACTGTTTCAATGGATAGAATCAGGCCCATCAAGATTATCTAGAATAATCTCCCTTACTAAAAGTCAACTGATTATGGACCTTAATCACATCTACAAAATACCTCACAGAAACACCTAGATTAGTGTTTGACTGAATAACTGTGGACTAGAATAGCTGGCCTGGCTAAGTTGACACATGAACTGACTATCACAAATAGCAAATGTTTATTTAACAAAGGTTTTATGGTTTTGTTTTTCATGTTTTTTGTTTTTTGACTTTTTAAATTTAGAAAATAACACATATAGATGAGAACCTAAATCACACATGTATAACATGACACATTGTTGTAAAATATACCCTCTTGTTATTACAACCAAGGTCCAAAACCAAAATAGTGTAGCTCCAGTACCCTGACACACTCCTTCCTATCAAGCCCTATTCATCCTCATGTTCAGGCAATCACAGTCCTGACTTTCTAAAACTCACTTCTTGCTTTTCTTTACAGTTTCCCTCTTTATTATAAATCCTAGACAATATGCTTTAGTTTTGCTTTTTCGCCTAAGAAAATGAAATCATACAGTACGTGTTTGTGCCTGTCTTCTCTCATCTGACATTATATATGTTATTGTACATATCGGTTGTTTTTCATTTCTGTTTTGTGTATGATGAACATTATTTCATTATATAAATATGCCATTATTTCTTATCCATTCTGCTGTTGTTTTCAGCTATCGGCTATGGTCAAGAAAACTTTTGAAATATTTTAAATTTTGAAAATTTTCAAAAACATTTTGAAAAGTTTTGAAATCCTAGGATTATTGTTGGGTCATGAGATATGGCTATTGTCAATTTTACTGGATAATACCTATTTCTTAATGTGGTCAAACCATTGGATACTTCTACTAGCAATATAAGAGAGTTGCTCTTCATCCAAGTCAAAGCTCAGTTTTGTCACACTTTTTAATGTTGCCAACTTCTCATCCCCAAAATAAAAAAAAAAAAAAAAAAAAAGCCTCCCACAAAAGAGAGAGAAAGTGGGGAGAGGGGAGACAGAGAGAGAGAAAATCAAATAGAAAAATGATCAGGAGCCTGATACACACTTCTCATGGATATCCAATGATCAATAAAATTATGGAAAGATGTTCAATATCATTAGCCATTCAGGCAAATCTTAATTAAAACCACAATGAGCTATAGCTACTCACATAATAGAATGGTTAAAATCAAAACAAAACAAAACAACCCAAGCAAACAAAAACTGACAAGACCTACTGGCAGCCCAACCTTTCCCAAGATGAGGCACACAGTTTTATAAAGTAGGTGATGCCCATAACATTTTCTGAACATCTGTCTTGCCTTGTCTCATGTTATTTGCTTTATCCACATTATTCACTAAATGTTCACTGTTACTTAAAGAGACAGGCATGTTAAAACGATTTTATTGAATCTTTGTTGGGTGGCTATGAATTGACCTATCTCACTCAACACATATTCACACCTATTTAGTTAACAGTCATTGCTTGGGGCACTAGAAACATATCTGCAATTAAAACAAGTCCCACAAGTCATGGTGGCTCATGTCTGCAATCCTAGCACTTTGGGAGGCCGAGGCGGAAGGATCACTTGAGCTCAGGAGCTCGATAACAGCCTGTGAGACCTCATAGTGAGACCTACATAGTGAGACCTCATCTCTATTTAAAACAAAACAAAACAAAGTCCCTGCTGTAGTGGAGTTTGTAATCTATTCTAAGAGACAGATAGATACACAAATAATGTAAATAATGCAAATTCCTTCATGATAATATTTGACAATATCACAATGGAAGACCTCCATCCAGAGAAGTTGGCATAGATCCATTTTTCCTGCTCCTTCCCTCTAATTGCCACTATAAGCCCTAAAAATCATTAAAAAAATAGCCAAACAGAATCTATGGAAGGCAGTAAGAAGTTAGTAAGCTGGTGTGGGACCCCAAGACTGGAGGAACTACTTCATGGTGGGATACCTGAGTTCTTCCCATCCAATAGAATAAGAGAAACCAGACTCCAAGGTTTCTCATTCTCAAACCAGCAACCAAAGGCAGCCCAGGTAAGCTCATTCCACCCCTGGACTAAAGGAGAATACCACAAAAAACATCCAGTTAGCTGAGCAACACAGTTGATGGGGAGTCTCACCAACCAAAAGTGGCCAGAGATGCAGTCTCCCTTCCAGACAGGCCTGGGATTCTCCTCCCGCATGGAGAGATACTCAGGCAATTAGATGGCACTGGTGAGAGTAACATGAGACAAGGCAAGATAGATGTTCAGAAAATGTTATGGGCATCACCTACTTTATAAAACTGTGTGCCTCACCTTGGGAAAGTTTGGGCTGCCAGTGGCTCTGGAGTGTTCCAGGAGCACCATAGCCTTCCATCACTAGGTCTTGTCAGTTTTTGTTTGCTTGGGTTGTTTTGTTCTGTTTTGATTTTATCCATTCTGGTGTGTGAGAGTAAAAAAGAGAGACAAAGGAATGAGAAACAGTTGAAGCAAACAGAACACGAGCAATGAAATGGCAGATTAATCACCAACATATCAACAATTATCTTAACTATAAGTGGTCTAGATACATGGATCAAAAAATAGAGATTTGCAGAGTGGATTAAAAAAACAGAAAATTGGCTGGACACAGTGGTTCACGCCTGTAATCCCAGTACTTTGGGAGGCCGAGGTGGGCAGATCACAAGGTCAGGAGATGGAGACCATCCTGTATAACATGGCGAAACCCCGTCTCAACTAAAAATACAAAAAAATTAGCTGGGTGTGGTGGCGGGCGCCTGTAGTCCCAGCTACTTGGGAGGTTGAGGCAGGAGAATGGCATGAACCCAGGAGGCAGAGCTTGCAGTGAGCTGAGATTGGACCACTGCACTCCAGCCTGGGCAACAGAGTGAGACTCTATCTCAAAAAACAAACAAACAAACAAACACACACACACACACAAACACAAAAACCCAGAAAACTATAACCCAACTATATGCTATTTATAAGAAACTCACTTCACTTATGACATATGAAAATACAAAACGATTATGTACCACATAATAATGTTTCTGTCAGTGACAGAGCTCATATACAACTGTGGTCCTATAAGGCTACAATACTGTATTTTTAATTACATTTTCAGTGTTTTTACATGTTTAGATACACTAATACTTACCACTGTGTTATAATTGACTGTGCTATTCAGCATAGTACTATGCTGTACAGGATTGTAGCCTAGGAACAATAGGATATACCATATAACCCAGCCCAGATATGTTAGGTATACCATCTAGGTTTGTAGAAGTACACTCTGTGCTGTTTTACAATGAGGAAATCATCTAATTGTCTAATGGTGCATTTCTCAGAATGTATCTCCAGTGCTAATTGAGGAATAACTCTACATCAAAATTTGTGGGATGCAGCTAAAGCAATGCTGAGAGGAAAATTTATGCCCACATTAGAATTGAAGACATGCTTCAAATCAATATCCTAGGTTGTCACCTCAGAAAACTATACAAAAGTAGCAAAATAAGCCCAGAGAAAGCAGAAGAAAGGAAACAATAAAGCTCAGAGCAGAAATCAATAAAGTTGAAAATAGGAAAACAGTAGAGGAAATCAATGAAACAAAAGTTTGTTCTTGAAAAAAAATCAATAAAATCAACAAACCTCTAGCAAGACTGATAAGAATAACAAGAAAGAGGATACACAAACCTATTTCAATAATGAAATAGGGAATACCACAACAGACATTGCAGCCATTAAAAAGATGGTAGCAAAAAACAGTAGGACCAACTTTACCTTCATAAACCAAGCAACTTGTAAGAAATCAATGAATTCTTCAAAAAGTACAAACTACCAAAACTCAACCAAGATGAAATAGACTGCTTGAATTGTTCTATACCTATTTAAAAAGCTGAATTCATAATTCCTCACAACATGGAGGTTTCTCACATGGTTTCAATGGGGGAATTCAACAAAATGTGTAAAGAATGAATGCCAATTTTACACAATTTCTTTTAGAAATTAAAAGAGGAGAGAACCCTTTTCAACTTATTTCATGAGGCCAGTATTATCTTGATGCCAAAATAAGATAAGCACAGCATAGAGGAGGAAAGCTGCAGACCAATATTTCTTATAAATTTAGATTTTAAAATCTTCAACAAAATATTAGCAAACAGAATTCAAGAATGTATCAAAATAATTATATCCAATTACCAAGTGAAATCTATTACAGGTCTGCAAGGAGGTTCAACATTCAAAAATCAGTTTAGTGCAGTTTGCCATGTAAATATGCTAAAGAAGAAAAATCACATGATTCTAGAAATTGACACAGAGCATTTGGCAAAATTCAGCATCTGTGTATGACAAAATCTCTTAACAAATTAGGAATCAAGAAGGACTGTCGCAATTTGATAAAGAACATTCACAGAAAGCCCTACAGTTAACATATTTAATAGTGAAAGATGAAATGCTGTTTCCTTCAATGACCAGAAACAAAGCAAGGATGTCCACTCTCACCCTTCTTATTCAACATAGTATTGGAAGGCCTAGCCACTGAAACAAGGGAAAAAAACAAAATAAAAGGCATACAGGTGGGAAAGGAAGAAATAAAACTGACTGTATTTGTAAATGAGATGATTATCTATGTAAAAATTCACAAAGAATCTACAGAAACACTCTTAGAACTAATAAGTGAGTCCGGCAATGTTGCAGTTTAAATCACTCTTCTATATATAACAATGAAGATGTAAGAATTGAAAATTTAAAACGCAATGCCATTTACGTTCACTTTAAAGATAATGGACTGCTTAGGTATACACTTAACAATACATGTACAGGATCTGCCTGTTGAAAATTACAAAATGCTGATGAAAAAGTTTTTAGAAGACTTACATTATAGAGAGGCATACTGTGTGGATTAGAAGACTCAACATAGTAAACATGTCATTTTTACTGTTAAAGAAAAAATATTAATCATGAAGCTTATTAAAGATAGTAGAGAGGCTTTATTCAGGACTTTTGCTACAGATATAGGCACCACTATGACGGGTTTTTACAGTGGGAGAGAGAGATCGTGAAAGAACCTTTGCAAAAATTAGGACAGTGAGAGAAACTTAATATGCCTGACAACATCTTGCTTCTAGTCCCGCGGGCTGTCTTCACTCCTTTCTGCACATAGGCCAAGCTAACCGCAGGAGGAATTTAGTTTATAGTTTAAGTTGGAAACAAGGATAATAATAGCATTTCCCTAAAACTAAGCTTCTCCTTGCTCAGGGACTGAAAATTGGTAAAAGTCCATGAGATTAGGATCATGTGAAGAACATGAACTCTGCTAAAATGTAGGCACAGTTTCTATAATTCTTTACTTCTCAAGAGTCATCTGGCCAGAGGTCACAAGATTGGTGACTTCACCAATTGCTCCTGTAGATAACATCACTATTGTAGAACCTAAGATTGGTTTTTTGAGATGGTTTTCAGATTTTTGCCTTCTGGCAGCCAGCTGACTTCATTTGGAGCCATGACTCACGGCTCCACCTGGCATGTAGCCCGTACGCAGAGGCCGGCTCAATTTTTCAATCAGCCTCACCAATTCCCTAGCCCCCTGCCTACCAAGTTATCTATAAAAACTCATCTCTGAGTTTTCAGACTGATTTGAGTGATAACCCCAGTCCTTCTGCTCAGTTGCCTTGCTTTAATTCACCTCTTTCTTTACTGCAATACCGTGGTCTCAGTGAACTGGTTTTGTCTGTGCAATAGCCAGGACTAACACATCAGGTGACAACCCTTGGAATAGCTCAACATTTTAACAAAGAAGAATCTAACAGGAAAATCACTCTACCCTATATTAAAGTCTAGTACAGTGATGAAAAACGTACAATATTGACAGAAGAGGGATAGACACATACATGATTGGAACAGAATAGAAAACCCAGAAACACACCCACACAAATAAGCTTAACTAAACTCTGACAAAATGCCATAGCAATTCAATGGAGAAGGATAGCCTTTTCGATCAGTGGTCCTAGAGCAATTGGATATCCATAGGCAAAAAAAAAAAAAAAAATTCTTCACCCAACCATCACACCTAAAACAGATCATAAACTTAACTGTAAAGTAGAAAACTATTAAACTTTTAGAAAAAAAAAAATAAAATGAAATTTTCAGGATCTAGGACTGCAAGACAGTCTTGACAACAAAAGCATAATTCACAAAAGTGATAATATATGAATTAAAAATTAAAATCAAATTGAAAATTAAGGCCAGGAACGGTGGCTCATGCCTGTAATTCCAGCACTTTGGGAGGCCAAGGCAGGAGGATCACTTGAGGTCAGGAGTTTAAGACCAGCCTGGTCAACATGGTGAAACCTTGATTCTACTAAAAATATAAAAAGTAGCTGGGCATTGTGGTGGACACCTGTATTCCTAGCTACTCTGGAGGCTGAGGCAGGAGAATAGCTTGAACCCAGGAGGCAGAGGTTGCAGTGAGCCAAGATCACACCGCTGCACTGCAACCTGGGCAACACAGCAAGACTCTGTCTAAAAAAAAAAAAAAAAAAAAAATTGAAAATTTTAAAATGCTCTATAACAGCTCAAATACATGAAGAGGATAAAACAACAAGCTAAAAACAGGGAAAAAAAATATTTGCAAACATGTATTCAACAAAAGACTGATATCAAGAATATACAAAGAACTCTCAAATCTCAACAAGAATAATAACAACAACAACAGAAAACCCAAATAATTCAATTAGAAAATGGGGAAAAGACATGAACAAATATTTCACCAATGCAGATACACAGATGTCAATAAGCATCACAAGATGCTCAACATTGGCTAGGCGCAGTGGCGTAAGCCTGTAATCCAAGCACTTTGGGAGGCTGAGGTGTGTGGATCACAAGGTCAGGAGATACAGACCATCTTGGCTAACACGGTGAAACCCTGTCTCTACTAAAAATACACAAAATTAGCTGGGCATGGTGGCAGGCGCCTGTAGTCCCAGCTACTTGGGAGGCTGAGGCAGGAGAATGACATGAACCCGGGAGGCAGAGCTTGCAGTGAACCGAGATCATGCCACTGCACTCCAGCCTGGGTGACAGAGCGAGACTCCATCTAAAAAGGAAAAAAAAAAAGTGCTCAATATCATTAGCCACCGGTAAGGGCAAATTAAGACCACAATGAAACATTGAGACATCACTGAGCATCTATCAGAATCCCTAACATTTTTAAAAATGACAACATTGAATACTGGTGAGGATGCAAAGAACCTGGATCTCTCATAAATTGCTTTTGGGAATATGAGATGGAGCAAGGACACCCCTTTTAGGGGCCTGCAGGTCCCCCACTCTTCAAGCATAGCAATAAAGGAAAACCCCGAGTTTCTTCAAGGAAAATTCTAGACATGTAGCTAGCCCTGAGAAGTACATAAGCAACCTGATAAGTAAGAAGGTAATAGTAGCTTAGAACAATAGCCGAGGAAGCTAGAATCACAGGATGTTTGGTTCCCCTATAGAAGTTAAAGATAATAGCTTCACATATGTCCCTGAGTTGTTTTTCGGGAACCCAGACCCCTACCAAATGGATCTGCCAGCACATAGACCTCAGATAAGGGGAACTGGGGACTGAACTCTGACTATCATTCTTCATTCTAAATTTCTTCCTGAGGGATCTGGAGGAAGTCACAGCCATGAGCCAGAACTAACATTCTTTTCTGCTGGCCCCAAATTTTAAAACAAAGCTTCTCTTCCCTAGCCAGTTGGAAATCAAAATATCTTTGAATTAACCTGTGACCTGGAAGCCCCCATTTCATAGCCCATCCTTTAGGCCAAAACCAATGTGTGAACTCCATGTACTGATTTAAAATTTTGCCTGTAGCGTGTGCTTTCCTGAAATCACCCTGCCTTAAAAATCTCTTACCTGGACGGGTGTGGTGGCTCATGCTTGTAATCCTGGCACCTTGGGAGGCTGAGGCAGGGAGATCACCTGAGGTTAGGAGTTCGAGACCAGCCTGTCCAACACGGTGAAACCCCGTCTCTACTAAAAATACAAAAATTAGTACCGCATGGTGGTGGGCGCCTGTAGTCCCAGCTACTTGGGAGACTGAGGCAGGAGAATCACTTGAACCCGTGAGGCGGAGGCTGCAGTTAGCTGAGATTGTGCCACTGCACTCTAGCCTAGGTGACAAAACGAGACTTTGTCTCAAAACAAAAACAAAAACAAAACAAAACAAAACAAAACAAAACAAAACAAAACAAAACCCTTAGCTGACAGGCATCAAGGAGGTCAGGACTTAAGTGTGAGCTGGCTGATGCTCCTTCCTTGGTGCCTACAAACCTCAGTGTGGATAATTGGTCTTCCCATGCCAGGGGAGTGGACTCTAGTTCAGTTAGATAACAGATATAAAACATTATAGCCACTGTGAAAAACAATTGGGCAACTTCTTATAGAACTAAACATGCAGTTACCATACCACTCAGCAAGTGCACTCTGGGCATTTATCCAAGAAGGAAGAAAAGTTGTTGCTGAGTTGTATGGTACTTGCATACATGAAATTTCATGCCAGCTTTATTCTTAATAGCCTAACACTGAAAACATCCTGGATGTCTTTCAACAAGTGAGTGGTTAAACTGTGGCACATCACGCCATGGAATATGGCTCAGCAGTAAAAAGGAATGAACTACTGATACACACAACATGGGTGAATGTCTGGGGAGTTATGTGGAGTGAAAAAAGCCAATTTCAAAAGGTTACACACTGTATATTTCCATGTACGTAACATTCATGAAATGGCAACATTTTAGGAATGGAGGACAGATTAGTGGATGCCAGGCTTAGGGTTGGAGTGGGTGAAGGGGAATTGGGGTGAGATGGGTGAGCTATAAAAGGGCAAATGAGGGATCCTGAAACTGCTGAGGACCTTGACTGCGATGGTATCACACTGTGACAGAATTGTATAGAACTAAATCCGGCACAAAATGAGTACAAGAAAAACAGGAAATCTGAAGATTGGTGCATTATGTTAATGACATATCCTGGGTGTGACACCCTCCTATAGTTTTTCAAGACATTACCTCTGAGGGAAACCAGGTAAGGACTACAAGGGATCCCTCTGTGTTATTCCTTAAAACTTCATAAGCAATTAAAATGCAATTTAAAAATTGCAGGGTCAATGGGCTAGAATTTCAGGGACAGGGCTCTAGAAGAACCGGGACTCAGGGAAGGCTCTCTGGGAGATGACCTTTACGTTGAGACCTAAATGAGGAAGGAAGAGAAGATGCCTGCAGGGTGAGTGAACACTGAGTGGAAAGGCCTGGAGCAGCAGCAGGATATGTTCAGAGAGCAGGAAAGGAACCCGTGGGGACAGCTCAAGGCACCTGGATGATCTGACAGCACTTGTCTTCTCACAGACTCCTGGACATTTCCACACCACATGCTTTTTGGCTTCCTAAGTTGGATTATGGCACTTCCAGAAAATGAACAGTGAATCCCTTAGTAATTTAAATAACCATGCCTTTAAGGGTCATCTCTGCCAGGGGTCCCCAATCCCTGGGCTGTGGACCAGAGCCAGTCCATGGCCTGTTAGGAACTGGGCTGCACACCAGGAGGTGAGCAAGCAGGTGAATGAGCAAAGCTTCATCTGTATTTAGGGCCATTTTTCATTGCTCATGTTACTGCGTAAGCTCTGCCTCCTGTCAGATCAGGGGCAGCATTAGATTTTCAGAGGACCATGAACCCTGTTGTGAACTGCACATGTGAGGGATCTAGGCTGTATGTGCCTTATGAAAATCTAATGCCTGATGATCTGTCACTATCTCCCATCACCCCCAGATGGGACTGTCTAGATGCAGGAGAACAAACTCAGGGCTCCCATTGATTCTACATGATAATGGATTGCATAATTATTTAATATTTCATTATATATTATAATGTAATAGAAATAAATGTACAATAAATGAACTGTGCTTGAACCACCCTAAAACCATCATCCCCATACCCCACGTCTGTAGAAAAAATATCTGCCAAAAAAATTGAGGACTGCTGATCTATGACATCATAGATGTAAGATTTAGTCAACCTGAAGTTTTTTAAAAAGCAGCAATATTGAAGGTATCTCAGGGCACTGAGTAGTTCTATATGATGAGTGAGTGCTGGTGGGAAGAATCTCACTTTTCGTATTTTGGCAAGAATTTGCCAGTTTTAATACATTTTTCCCTGACTCCAACCATCCTGCAGAACCATATTATTCCCTTGGGTAGATGAGGAGGCTGGCTCAGATGGGTTTTGGTAACTTGCCGAGTCATCAGCTCGGGTGCGGCATGGCCAACAACCCCTGTGTCAAATCTCACGAGGAAAATGTCTCCATGGGTCATATGGTGTGCTGAGCCCAGTTCAGAAATGAACCCTTATTATTCCCGGATGGAATTTGTGAAGAATTTCAGTCTGAGATAGTAGTTAAGAGCAAAACCAGTCAGGTAGAAGGCTGCCTGGAAAACTGGAGTGCAAATGGAGCTGTGTGGCAGCGAGGCATGAGACAAGGGTGTTTCCTAGATTAGATGGTTTCAGAGGCCCTGCATGAGAAATGCCACATCCTGCCAGCACCTCCTGTCCTAAAAGTGAAGACCGAGAGGGCAAGAACCAGTCAGCCATTGGCATCTGTCGGGTAGTTGGCTGTGACTCCTAAGTGTTTTGTATGAATATCTCATGGCCAGTATCTTTTCTGTAAACATGGATATGCCTGTGCAGCCTCTGGGCAGCTGGAATCCTGTGGGAATCTTTCACTTCCTTGGAGGCTAGTCATTGACTGTGAGGACTAAGCTCTGATGATTTTTTATCTTGTTCAAATTCTTATCTAAGGGCTCTGGGGAGTCATGCCCTACAAATGGGTTTTTGAGATGGGTTTTATTTAACCCTATGTATCGTGACTTACTTTCTAACCTGACTCTGGCATAACATTACGAGACAGGGAAGAAAATAAAATTATTTTATCCCAAAACATGTTTCTTTGCCATATCTTTAAATGGCCCTGCAAAGCTGTCCTTTGTGGGGGAAATTTGTATCTGTAAAAAATCTCTATTAACATAGCTAGAGCTTTTTCTTCCAGGCTCTCCCAATTTTAAAGAGATTAAGTGTCTAGCACCTTTTATTAAAGATCTGAATAGGAAACATTTGTCATCTGTTGTCTCTAAGGGCAACCACTGTAAGACTTCAAAAAACCTTGGTCTCCACAATCTTTTATCTTAACCTGAACATTTCCTTTCCATCAATCCAGGTCTTTAGACAAACTCAACGAATTGTAAAGCAGAAAATGTCTAAATTTACCTATAGCCTTGAACCCTGCCCCCTACCCCGCTTTGAGTTGTCTTGCCTTTCTGGACCAAACCAATGTATTTCTTAAATGTATTTGATTGCTGTCTCATGCATCCCTAAAATGTATAAAACCAAGCTGCACCCTGATCGCCTTGGGCACATGTTCTGAGGACCTTCTGAGGGCTGTGTCACAGGCCATGGTCACTCAACATTTGGCTTAGAATAAATCTCTTCAAATATTTTACAGAGTTTGACTCTTTTTGCTGACAACTAGGACCAGCAACCTGGGAAAGTGATGGCTTATCAGACTGGACTTGGCTGCCAGGGGAGTGAGCCTGCCACTGTGAGCCTCTCTGAGCTGGGGGCAGGTCAGGAGTCTGGGGTCTGAGTCATGCTGTAGTCTCACCACAGGCCCCAGGGGAGTCAGCCTCTGACCTGGGGGCCTGGTTTGGGTTTGTGGTGTCTGAGTCATAGTTTGTGTGGCAAAAGTACGTGCTCTGGTGTGGAAAGCAGGCAGAGGCTTTTCCACTCTATTCTATCTCATTGACAATGAAAACGCTAGCTGTGACCCACCACGTGGGTTTCATAACCCACGGATGGACCAGGCAGCTGTTTAGAAAACACTGCACCTCAACTTCTGCCCTCTCTGAAGGGTGTTCTAGAAATCTGTATGGCTGCTGGGTTGGAAAGAAAAGAGCAATTGCATAAGGAATTGGGAAGTGAGGCCAAACAGAGAAGAAGCCTCAGTTACTATCATCTGAGAAAGAAAACAAACAAACAAACAAACACCAAACACATTTCTTTTCCCGAGGAAGGTGAACCCCTTTAAATTATCAGGCCCAGAGAACATTTAGAAGGGAACTGAAGGGGTGGCTTGTCCCTCCACACCTGTGGGTGTTTCTCGTTAGGTGGAACGAGAGACTTGAGAAAAGAAATAAGACACAGAGACAAAGTATAGAGAAAGAAAAGCAGGGCCCAGGGGACCAGCACTCAGCTTACAGAGGACCCACGCCGGCACCGGTCTCTGAGTTCCCTTAGTATTTATTGATAATTATCTTTACCATCAAAAAGATAAGGGAGTGGCAGGACAATAGGATCATTTTAGGGAGAAAATCAGCAGTAAGACATATAGATAAAGATCTTTGTGACCTGAATAAGTTCAAAGGAAAATGCTGTGCCTTGAGATGCATATGCAAACATCTCCATAAACCTTTTAGCAGTATTGTTCCAGCAAATCCCACCTTATTCCTAAAGGTGGTTTTCTCTTTGCTCAGTAAACAAAGCACACAATGGGTTTTACACGGAGATGTTCCATTGCCCAGGGACGGGCAGGAGACAAATGTTTTTCTCTTACTTGAGATTAAGAGAATGGTGATGACCTTTAACCACAAGCAGCCTTTAGGCACTTGTTTAACAAAGCACATTCTGTACAGCCCAAAATCCTTTAAACCTTAAATCACCACAGCACATATCTCTTGCAAGGACAAAGTTGGGGGTAGGGTCACAGATTAACAGCATCTCAAATACAGAACCAAATGGAGTCTCTTAAATCTACTTCTTTCTATATAGACACAGTAAGAGGCTGACCTCTCTTTTCCCCACAGGAACAACAGTCACGGCTCACTCTCCCTTCAGCTAAATGGTTACCTCTTGAAGCCACTTGCTATGTGGCTCTAGACTGAGGCCAATTAGTCATAAGATGTCATCCACCCTATAGTTCAACACTGTGTAGCCAATCACTAACCAATGTTATTTCCATAAACCAATGAGGATTCCTGACAACTCTGTAATCACCCCATCTCCTGAACTGTTCTTTTTTCTTGAAAAACTTGGGCCTCCTTTTTGTTCTTGGAGCACTCCCCAAGGCAACTTGGAAGTGTGTCCTGGGCTACAGTTCTCAACCTGAGCACAAATAAACTCTCTATGTTAATTTTGTCTCATCTTTCTTTTAGGTAGACACATTAGCTTTGGGAGAATTTAAAATAGTTTGAAGTTACTCAGATCTGAGAAATCTCAAGGGCAGTGGGGTGTCACTACCTGGTGTGGCCTGGCCTTCAGCCTCTCAGCCCCTCCCCTTCCCACCTCTCAGAGCTCAGGGCCAACTGTATTTCTGAAAGAGCCCAAAGACCTTGTTGAGGAGCAGGGGGAGCCTGGCTGAGCCTGCAAGCCCTGGGTCCCTTCCAGACTTTCTTGCCTCTAGCAGCTGCTGCTCCAGGTGACCACTGGTGGGCTGCATTTGCTCTCTGCTTGCAAACATTGATGACACAGGCATTTTGGGTGTGGTTTAGTAGCGGCCCAACACAATTTTGTTTCCAGTTTGTCACACTGACAGGGTTTTAACCTGACAAATGTTAAACACAAATTATAGGAGGCCATTGTTTTGGACTAAGCTCTTGCACTAGGCCCCAAAAGACAAGACTAAAAATAAAAATAAACATAAAGTCACCCATGTTAAAGTTTCAGTTCACCAAACTATTACTGGAAAGGGGTCCTGATCCTGACCCCTAGAGAAAGTTATTGGATCTCCTGCAAGAAAGAATTTGGGGTGAGTCCACAGAATAAAGTCAAAGGAAGTTTATTAAGAAAGGAAGGGAATAAAAGAGTGGCTACTCCATAAGCAGAGCATCCCCAAGGGCTGCTGGTAGATATTTTTTATGATTATTCTTGAATATGTGTTAAGCAAGGGGTGGATTATTCATGAGTTTTCCAAGAAAGGGGCGGGTTATTAGGTTATTCCCTCTTCCCTTTTACAAGGGAAGCCTTAGTCCTAAGGGTGGTAGAGCCAGGAAATATGTCAGAAGGAGTCGACTCAGAGACTCTTCATCTTGAATAGGAGATGGGTAAAATGAGACTGAGATCTGCTGGAGTGCATTCCCAGGAGGTTAGGCATCCTTAGTGACAGGATGAAATAGGAGGTTGGCAGGCTGGTATCACAAGATACAGGTTACAAAGACCTTGCTGATGAAACAGGATGCAGTAAAGAAGCCAGCGAAACTGGCCAAAACCTGCCGAAAACCAAGATGGTGAGGAAAGCTACCTCTGGTCATCCTCATTGCTCATTATTCACTAATCACAATGCATTCTCATGCTAGACGACACTCCTACCAGCACCATGACAGTATATAAATATCATGGCAACATCTAGAAGTTACCCTATATGTTCTAAAAGGAAGAATTCCTAGAAAACTCATGAATAATCCACCCTTATTTAGTATATGATCAAGAAATAACCATAAAAATAACCAACCAGCGGCTGGGCACGGTGGCTCACGCCTGTAATCCCAGCACTTTGGGAAGCCGAAGTGGGTGAATCACAAGTTTAGGAGTTTGAGACAAGCCTGGCCAGCATGGTGAAACCCCGTCTCTACTAAAAATACAAAAAATTAGTTGAGTGTAGTGGTGGGAGACTGTAATCCCAGCTACTCGGGAGGCTGAGGCAGGAGAATCGCTTGAACCCAGGAGGTGGAGATTGCAGTGAGCTGAGATCGTGCCACTGCACTCCAGCCTGAGCCACAGAGCAAGACTCTGTCTCAAAAGAAAAAAAAAAAAAAAAAAAAGGCCAACCAGCAGCCCTAGGGGCTGCCCTGCCCATGGAGTTGCCATTCTTTTATTCCTTTACTTTCTCAATAAGGTCTCTTCTTTCACTTTACTCTGTGGACTCACCCTGGACCCGAATTCTTTCTTATGCAAGATCCAAGAATATTCTCTTGGGATCTGGATTGGGACCCTTTTCCAGTAACAAAACTAAAACTAAGTTGTTAATCTACCTTCTGAGAAATCAACAGAGAGAGAGAGAATAGCCAACTTCCTAACCAGGCCAGCTTCAGTCTTTAGTCTGAGGCAGGAAAACAGGGTCTGGAGGCAGGGAACATAAGGCCGATTCACACTTCAGCTATGACAGGAAACAGCCTCTGCGTAGGCCAAGTAAATGACTTTGTAACTTTGCGTCATCTCTTTCATTTACATAGTGTGTACCCCAAGCAGAGGATATTGAAACTCCCAAAAATTCTGGAATGGGGTCTTTGAGCCCCTATGCTCAGGCCTGCTCCCACACTGTGGAGTGTACTTGCATTTACTTTTTTTTGAGATGGCGTCTCACTCTGTCACCCAAGGAGGAATGCAGTGGCATGATCTCAGCTCACTGCAACCTCTGCCGCGCAGGTTCAAGTGATTCTCCTGCTTCGGCCTCCCAAGTAGCTGGAATTACAGGCACCTGCCACTGTGCCCGGCTTTTTTTTTTTTTTTTTTTTTTTGTACTTTTAGTAGAGACGTGGTTTCACTATCTTGGTCAGGCTGGTCTTGAGCTCCTGACTTCGTAATCCACCCGCCTCGGCCTCCCAAAGTGCTGGGATTACAGGTGTGGGCCACCGCGCCTGGATGTACTTTCATTTTCAATGAAACCCTTCATTTCTTCCTTTGTTTGTGCGTTTTGTTCAATTCTTTGTTCAAAATGCCAAGAACCTGGACACCCTCCATGGTTAACAAGCCCACATGATAATAAAGTTCCCTCTGCTTTAATTCTTACACACAAAAACAGGTAGCCTGAAGTAACCTGAGGTTGACTAATCGGTTATTCTCTATTCTTCGTCTCCCTGTCCCTGCCTTACAAGGAAAGTAATTTTGAAAAGACCCATCTGCTTTTTGATCTTTATTTCTGCCTTCTTCAGCCCTTCCTGTCTGTCTATAAAGCCAAATCCCTCTGCTCAGCTCATTGGAACACTTATTCTGTTCTATGTAATGATGCACTGCCAGAGTCTAGAACCAAAAATAAAGCCAACTGAGATCTTTAAACTAAATTGGTTATAATTCTGTCTTTTGACACAGGAAGTCTTTGGTATTGGTTTGATTTCCCGGCTCATGTGCAGCCTCTTGGAAATGAAGGAAAACGTAATCTCCGGGGCATGGGGGCTTACAGGCCATAGCTGTCAACCCCACGTTTTCTTTCTTTCTTTTGTTTTCTTTCTTTCTTTTTTTTTTTTTTTTTGAGACGGAGTTTCACCCTTGTCACCCAGTATGGAGTGCAATGGTGCGATCTCGGCTCACTGCATCCTCTGCTGGGTTCAACCAAGCCTCCCTAGTAGCTTGGATTACAGGCACGTGCCACGACGTCCGGCTAATTTTTGTATTTTTCGTAGAGACAGGGTTTCACCATGTTGGGGAAGCTGGTCTCGAACTCCTGACCTCAGGTGATCCATCCGCCTCGGCCTTCCAAAATGCTAGGATTACGGGCGTAAGCCACCACTCCTGGTCCAACCCCATGTTTTCTCAGGAACTGGAGTTCCCTTTAGGAAGCAAGTAACAGATGTGCTGGGCTGCCTGGGCCGCTAGGCCTTCTTCTTTCCCAGGCTCTGTGCTCTCACCAGCGTGCGCGTTCGGGAAGCAGGGAGAGGACCAGGAAAGACGTCTTAGACGAAGAGTGAGCACCAGCCGGGGAGAGGCGGGTCTGGCCGCTGGGGGTCAGAGTGCAGTGCCGGTGTGAGGTAGTTCTGCCACTTAGCTGCGACTCTAAATGAATGAGTCACTTCTCTTCCTCGGGCGAGCTCCTGGCTTTGCCCCAGCTGGGGAACTCCCAGGATCAGGAAGGTTCCAGAGAAACTCCCAGCGGGGGAAGCGGAGGCCATCCAGAGAGATAGAGGGTACACACGGTGACAGTGCCAGCTCCACATCCCCGACCACCGGGCCAGGGCTGGTCCCACGCTGGCATTTGTCTCCGCTGGCCCCAGCCGCGGGGCCACCTCCAGACAGACAGACCCGGGATGTGCCTGGCGGCGTGACCTTGGGTTCCTCCTAGAGCCGCTTCTAGCCGGGTTTCCTCCGCCCCAGGCTAGGATCACTTGGGTAAGGAGATTTCCACTACAGTAGGGGCGGTTTAATGAGTAACAGAACTGGCTGCTGGTTTTTGACAATTGCCCAACTGCTCCGCAGAGGGTAGAAGCAATTGAGCGCGGAGGCTCCC
>NW_016804488.1:524439-558236 GCF_001698545.2 Rhinopithecus bieti
TTTTAGTAAGCTGGCTCTGGCTGGTAATAGGTAGGGGAACCCCAGGTGATCACTGAAAAGGCTCCTCCTCAGGCAGCCAAATCCTGAGTCAGGTTTAGGATTTCCTTGGGAGGTAGAATTTGCAGCCCAGGTAAAACCAGCAAAACTCTCCTGTTATGTGGGGAGGGGAGTGAAGAGCATGACTTTCTAGAGCGGTGAGAGAAGACTTGTTGAGAAACTGCATTTCATTTCCTTACAGAAGTTGGAGAACATTGTGGTACAATGTTAGGAGAATGGTTTTCTAAAATCAGCCCAGTCTGACATCTTCCTCAAAACCAGGGTCTTTTCAACTGGAGCATTGCAGACATCTGCAACTTTCTCTGCCTACGTGGGTGTGGTTAAATAGAGCTTCCCTGAGTGCAGGACTGAAAAGTGGACAGAAGGTAGCTCTTGGGTCTCTCACACCCAGGAGGGGGGATGCTACAGGTACTAAGATTGCAAGGGGAAAGAGAGAGTGAGGCAGGCCCTGGAGCCCACTAGGAAGGAGCCAGTCGAAGGCAATGACTGGACAAGGGAGCTGATTTCTCTGCTGATGTGGCCTTGGTTTCTCTGGTTCAGAGTAAAGAAAAGCAACCGAGCCTAGAGAGAAACATCCGTACTCTGCAAGGCCAGACAGGAAGTTCTGTCTTTGGTTGGGTTTCCTTTTCTACAAACGGGGTTGGATTCTCTCTGGAGAGCTTTCCAGGAGCCACTCAGCAGTCTCTGATTCAGTGGGATGTTCTCAGCTCTTAGCCCAAGGGAGCTCACTTCTTAGCTCTTCCCCTACCCAGTTCACTGGGGGGCTGCTCCCTCTCATTAGCTCCCTACCCCTAAAGACAAAAATAGCAGCCCAGGCCGGGCGCGGTGGCTCAAGCCTGTAATCCCAGCACTTTGGGAGGCCGAGACGGGCGAATCACGAGGTCAGGAGTTCGAGACCATCCTGGCTAACACGGTGAAACCCCGTCTCTACTAAAAAATACAAAAAAAATTAGCCGGGCGAGGTGGTGGGCGCCTGTAGTCCCAGCTACTTGGGAGGCTGAGGCAGGAGAATGGCGTGAACCCAGGAGGCGGAGCTTGCAGTGAGCTGAGATCCGGCCACTGCACTCCAGGCCGGGCGACAGAGCGAGACTCCGTCTCAAAAAAAAAAAAAAAAAAAAAAAAAAAAAAAAAAAAAAAAAAATTGCAGCCTGGAGGGGACAGAGTTTTGGGGGAGGTTGTAAGAGGGCATGTTCTTCAGAGGAGCCGCTCTTACGAGGGAATGCTCCTGCCCAACAGGAACTGGCCCTGGGGACCAGGACTCTCTGCCTGACCCTAAACCCTACTTTTTCCCTCAGTGAGTAGGTCTGCTTAATGGATCCTGAAGAAAGTCTGAAATCATGACCAGATGCCATCGTCCCAGGATCCTCTTGTAGGGCCTTTTGATGAGAAGCACTGCTCTGGCTCTTCCCTCCTCCTTCCACACATGTAGGGAGAGGTAGCTCTGCCTATTCATGAAGTTTGATCCCTACACTGTCCTTCCTTTGGCCCCTGGTGAACCGGGGACCAAGGCGTGATACCTCTTTTAAAACTCATACCCTTTACACTGGTGTTGTGACTCATGCCTATAATTCCAGCTACTTGGAGGCTGAGGTGGGAGGATGACTTGAGCCCAGTGATTTGAGGCGGCAGCGAGCTGTGATTGCACGACTCCACTCCAGCCTGGGTAACAGAGTGAAACCCTGTTTCTTTCTTTCTTTCTTTTTCTTTTCTTTTTTTTTTTTTTGAAGCAGTCTTGCTCTCTCACCAGGCTGGAGTACAGTGGCATGATCTTGACTCACTGCAACCTTTGTCTCCTGGGTTCAAGCGATTCTCCTGCCTCAGCCTCCTGAGTAGCTGGGATTCCAGGCGTGTGCCACCACACCCAGCAACTTTTTTTGCATTTTTAGTAGAGATGGAGTTTCACCATGTTGGCCAGGCTGGTCTTGAACTCCTGACCTCAAGTGATCTGCCAGGCTTGGCCTCCCAAAGTGCTGGGATTAGGGGCGTGGGCCACCGTGCATGGCCCCTGTTTCTAAAACATGAAAAATAAAGTGTTGAATTAAAAAAAAACAAATCAGCAACACCACACCGTATTCCCCTTCTTAGCTCTCCTTAGCTGGACTGCAGTAGGCTTTCCAAAGAAGTGTTGTGTAAATGCTAAGGGAAAATGAAAGCCTGGTGGAGAGATTTAAGGCAGCAACTGGAGGGAACATTTTTGCTCCACACCCAACAAATGTAATTTTCCCTGGCATTCAAGATTTGCTGGGAATGATCACTATATTATGGTAATAAATCCCATTGTCCAAAAAGGGACCTTTTGGGTTTTAGCTTGGTGACAAGAGACTGCTGAGTTATGAAGGTGAGAACCGCGTCCTGGAAACAACTGGCTTGACCTCAGGAAAGCGGCTTCACTTCACAACTCCTACTGGTATCTTTATGAGCCTTGGATCATCCCGTAGACTCAGTGCTTCACTCTCCTCTCCCCATGAATTCTGTCCACTCTGTAAGGCTTTCTGGGGAGTTGGGGGCCTGGCCATTACAGGGCATTCAGGGATTTGTTGCTTTATTAACTGAGTTCAAAACGTGAGTCTCACCCTCCTTCTAAGAGCTCTGGCAAAACCCTGCCCTTCTCCACACAGAGAAGTGGTCTTGGGGATTTCTGACTAATGAGCCCTACTAGAATAACTGCAGGTACGCCACGTTTTCCTTCATGGGGCTTTGCAGTGGAGGCGGGGCTGTGGGTTGACTCAGGTCAGCCTCAGTCCCTCTGCCTCCTGTGGTGGTCCCCTGTCCCCACTGCCCCACCTGGAGCTGGTACCTTTTCCTCACCTTTGACCCAATTCTTCCCACTCCCCTGGCTGTCCTTGAAAGCTAGAGAAGAGCATCTGAGATTCTAGAAAAGTGAGGCAGAGGCTGGGCACGGTGGCTCACACCTGTAATCCCAGCACCTTGGGAGGCCAACGTGGGTGGATTACCTGAGGTCAGCAGTTCAAGAACAGCCAGGCCAACATGGTGAAACCCCATCTCTACTAAAAATACAAAAATTAGCTGAATGTGGTGGTGGGTGTCTGTAGTCTGAGCTACTCGGGAGGCTGAGGCAGAAGAATTGCTTGAACCCAGGAGGCGGAGGTTGCAGTGAGCCGAGATGGCACCACTGCACTCCAGCCTGGGTGACTCCATCTCTATTGAAAAAAGAAAAGGGAGGCAGAGAGGTGTGGTGTGTTGGGTCAGTGAGTCTTGACTGGCTGGGCTGGGAAATTGGGAATAAGGGACAGGTTTTTGTTTTGTTTTGTTTTTTGAGATGAAGTCTCACTCTGCAACCTCTGCCTCCCTGGTTCAAGCGGTTCTCCTGACTCAGCCTCCTGAGAGTAGCTGGGATTACCGGCACCTGCTACCACACCTGGCTAATTTTTGTATTTTTAGTAGAGACTGTGTTTCACTATATTGGACAGGCTGGTCTTGAACTCCTGACCTCCACCTGCCTCGGCCTCCCATAGTGCTGGGTTTACAGGCATAAAGGAGACAGGTTCTGTCTCCTTTAGATATGTGAGGTGCCTGTCCACGTAGACTATTGGCACATTTTCACCACCTCTTCTCTGAAACTAGCAATGCTATAAACACACATACACATTCTCCTCTCTATTTCTCACACAGTTCACACACTTACATCAGGTGTGTAAGGAATTCCACTTCATTGCACTGACTTTCTACATATTAGTGGGGCTCTACACAACCTTGGTTTCTACTGAGTGGATTCACTCCATTCTGTGATTTTTTTTCCTTAGGGTCTTGCCTCAGTTGACAGAATGGCAGCCACAGGAGCCAATGCAGAGGAACCTGAAAGTCACAAGTAAGACTCCCATTTCATTCCAGTTGGGTTGGGTTGGGTTGGGTTGGGTTGTTTATAGAGCATACGTGTGCCACACATTTTTCTAAGGACTTGACATATATTAACACATTTGATGCTTGTGAAAGAGACTGAGGCCTGGAGGGATTAATGACTCAGGACGTTCGTAAATTAGATGGTTAAAGAACTCTGGGGTCGGGCGCTGGGGCCTCAGCTCTTGATTCTTAGGACATGTTGTTTCAGAAAACCAGGCAAGTCCCTGCTCAAATCTCTGTCTAGTAGGTTTTTCCTCTATGTGCCACTTTTCTTAACCAAAATCCCCTGCTTACCACTCAGCTCTGCCTTGGTTCTGAATCTTAAATGCCTTCTTATTTGCAGTTTGTCATACTTCCTGGTATGCTTTGCATGACACCGCTTGTGTTTAGGCATTGCTAGAAAAGCAAGAATTTCTTGTCTTCATTCTGATTCCTATGTGAACTGTAATCCGCTGATTATTCTTATTTTCTCACCCCCCCCACCCCCAGTTGTCTCCCACCTCTGCTGGGGTTACCTGGGCAGGCCTTCTGTCCTGCCGCCATGGCCTCTCCCCAGTCCTGGTGGCCTCCGACCTTGGCATCACCCAGGATTGTGGTGACCTCTGGCCATCCTTGCTCTGGACTCCTGGTCCTTTGTTCCTCTGTAACTTCCCTGAGACCTCTCTGAAGTCTTGCATGTGACAGCTGCATACCCAGGTCATAATTCCATATGGACAAGACCCCTCTCCTCCTCCATTCCCCAGAAGTCCTGGTGTCCATTTTGGAGTTTCTGGTGCCTGTGGACATTCCCTGCAGTAATTTTTTTTTTTTTTGAGACGGAGTTTTGTTCTTGTTGCCCAGGCTAGAGTGCAGTTAGTGGTGCAGTCTCGGCTCACTGCAACCTTCCCGGTTTCAAGTGATTCTGGTGCCTCCGCCTCCCAGGTAGCTGGGATTACAGGTGCAAGCCAGCACGCTTGGCAAATTTTGTATTTTTAGTAGAGATGGGGTTTCGCCATGTTGGCCAGGCTGGGCTCGAACTCCTGACCTCAAGTGATCCACCCACCTCAGCCTCCCAAAGTGCTGGGATTACAGGCGTGAGCCCCTGTGCCCTGCCTCAGTGACTATTTTTTAATTGAACTAATAGTATTCCTGGTACTTTCGGTCATTGACAGCCAAAAATGCCTTGTCCCCAGTTTCTGGAGCTCTCCTCTTCCCTCCTCCTGCTCATGGCTTGAGGTTGAGGCCCAGCAGGAGGCTGGTGGGGGTGGAGGGGAGTGGTGGAAATGAAGGCTGGAGAAAACAGGGCCGGCACACCAAGTGCCAAGCAACTCAATGCGGGCTTCCTCCCCTTCCCTCACGTTAGTAATGATTTCACCCTCCCTTGTTTTATCATCAGCTATTTGCTAACGTGTTCCACTTGCTGAAAGGCAGTCAGGTGTAGAGCTCAGGGGTACAGCCTCTTAGGAAGGATGTGACCTTGGACTTTGAATGGGGTTACTGATGGTACTTAGTTTATACTGAGAATAGTAAATGAATTGATATGTGCTAGCTATTAATAATTTCATTTCTACCCCAAGTCAAAAGCCTTCCATGAGTGGAACTAGATCGTACTCATCTTTATGTTCAGTACACTCAGCATAGGATGCTTGACTGGTGCGAGATTCAGCCAGCATTTTCTAGAGCCCTCCCTCTTCCCCTTCCCCAGACACCCCAGGCCCCTGTGTCTCCTCCGTCTCATTCTCTTCTTGTCTCCACATGTGCCTGTCCTAAGCTATGTGGGCAAGTTTATATAAAGGTTGATCCTGCTTTCTTTTCCCTGCTGATAAACTCCTGGAATCAGAAGCCAGTTTTCATTTCTTTCTTTTTTTTCTTTTTTTTTTTTTGAGACAGAGTCTTGCTGTATCGCCCAGGCTGGAGTGCAGTGGCATGATCTGGGCTCACTGCAAGCTCTGCCTCCCAGGTCACACCATTCCCCTGCCTCAGCCTCCCAAATAGCTGGGACTACAGGCGCCTGCCACCACCCCTGGCTAATTTTTTGTATTTTTAGTAGAGACGGGGTTTCACAGTGTTAGCCAGGGTGGTCTTGATCTCCTGACCTTGTGATCTGCCTGCCTGGGCCTCCCAAAGTGCTGGGATTACAGGCGTGAGCCACCACGCCCGACCTCCTTTTTTTCTTTTGTTGAGACAGGGTTTCGCCCTCTTACCCAGGCTGGAGTGCTGTGGTATGATCTCGGCTCACTGCAACCTCTGCCTCCTGGGCTCAAGTGATCCTCTCACCTCAGCCTCCTGAGTTGCTGGGACTACAGGCATGCACCACCACACCTGGCTAATTTTTGTATTTTTCATAGAGACGGGGTTTCACTGTGTTGTCCAAGCTGATCTCAAACTCCTGGGCTCAAGCGATCTGCCCACCTCAGCCTCCCAAATTGCTGGGATTACAGGCATGAGCCACTGCGCCCAGACAGTTTTCATTTCTTTCATCTCACATATTTCTTTTACATAGTAGATGCTCAATGAATATTTGCTAGATGAATAAAGTGATAGAATAAAGCAGAATAAAGTCACTTGAAATTATGTGCAGACTAGAGAAATATTTTTTTCCAAGTATTATGTCTCTGACTTGTTCTTTTAAAATCCTTCAAAAAATAAATTGAGGCATCTACTGGTTCATTATGGCACATGTTAAATTTCCTTTTTTTATTTTTATTTATTTGTATTTTTAGACAGAGTCTTACTCTGTTACCCAGGCTGGAGTGTAGTGGTGTGATCATGTCTCGCTGCAGCCTCAACCTCTTGGGCTCAGGTGATCCTCCCACATCAGCCTCCCAGGGAGCTGGGACTATAGGTGCATGCCACCATGTCTGGCTAATTTTTGCATTTTCTCTAGAGTCAGGGTTTCACCATGTTGCCCGGGCTGGTCTCGAACTCCTGGGCTCAAGTGATCCACCCGTGTTGGCCTCCTGTAGTACTGGGATTACAGCAATGAGCCACTGCACCTGGCCACATTTTCATGTTTTAAAATCATTGCCTGTCTTCACAGTTACACCCTATTTCCTTCTTCTTCATTTCTGAGAATCAAGGAGAAGAAGACAAGTATTTTATTTTGAAATATGTGACAAAGTGCTTAATCACATCCTGTTTTGTTATTTTGAAGCATGACTCTTAGCCCTTCTATGTTGTACTCTGTGTATTCCTAACATCCTGAAGAAGGAGAATGAAAATGTTACCTACATGAAAAATAGTTGTCACTAAAGGATCCTAAAATACTGTGGGGTGTGCGGATTGTCAGCATTTCAGATTGGCCTGGAGATCAAAAAGGCTTTCTGAGAAAAGTTCAAGGATGGTCCTTACCACACGTGATTCTGGATTTGGTCCCTTGAAAAATGGCCTTGCCCCACATCCCAGAGTAGAATGAACCCTGATTCTGGAGACTGCCCCACAGCTTGTTAGGAAGAGGTGGGCTTAGGGGCAGGTGGGTGTGGCTCTGTGCTTCAGGCAGGCTGCTGTGCCTTCCTGAGCAGGGTTTTCAGCAGATACGCTGGTGTAGTTAGCACAGTCTCTGCCTGCCCTTACAGGAAACCGTCACCTAGCCCCCTGCCCCTTTATACAAAGATCTCCCCGTCTCTGTGTATAACCTTTTGTACTTACGTTTTCTATATCAGCCTTTTGGAAATGTTCAGGTGTGAGCACACCTGGGCCCCACTCTAGGGGAATTGACAGGAAGGAACATTTGACGGGCATGAAAGGAGGAAGTGGTCGGGTGTAGGCCATCAGTGTGTTTGCAGCCTGGGTGTCTGCTGTTGATGAGTGCCAGATAGAAATAGGGATTTGATAAAATGATAAAATAAATAAAACAGGATGGGTCCATCTCAACCTTGTTTTGCTTGTCTGCGGTGTGTTCCGTGGGATTCAGAGATAAATAAGATGTGGTCATGGCCTCCAGAAGTTTTTGTTGCTGGAGGTAAAGTTATTACATTAATTGTGTATATCAGTGTTAGAATATAGATAAGGTGTAGCAAGCATCGTGTGGGGAGAGAATGGACAATGTCTGTGAAGGGGCTACATCCCTTATGTCACAGTTATTTTCCAAATCCGTGGCAGCTGAGACCCTGCCTCTCTTGTATCTTTTTCTTTTCTCATGAGTTAGATTGAGGAGGAGACATGACCAGGGGGTTCAGGGCAGAAAGTCAGACTCAGAAGGAAGAAAAAGAGGTCCCCAATTGCTCTGACATCAGGGTCCCATGTCTGCCTCGGTTTCCTGTAAGGGAGCCCGCCCATCTCTAGGACTCGGAAGGCATACATTGTTGAAGGAGGTATGTTTGAGGCTGGCTCTAGGAGACTTTGACAGGCCTGAGATGGACTCATCTAGACCTGGAGCATTTGTTTTGTAAGGAAGGTTTTATTGGAACACAGCCACACTCACTCATTTGTGTGCTATTTGTAGTTGCTTTCACATGCCTATGGTGGACTTGAGAAGTAGCAGAAACCATGCAGCCTACAAAACCACACGTATTTATTGCCTGGCCTTTTATGAAGAAAAGCTTGCTGATGCTTGCTCTAGACCAGCATAAGCCACATGTACATTTTCTAGCAGATAAACAGATGTCTTATCGTGTCACTCCTATTGGATATTGTACTGAGTAGACGTAGCTAGTGTAACAAACAAAACAGAACAAAAACAAATTGAAGGTATGCAGATTGGAAAAGTTATCTCTGGGAGGTAGGATTAGAGTTTGTTTTTATTTCTGTTCATATTTCCTATGGTAAACATAGTAGTTTTAAAATAAAGTCAAGTTTATACATTGAATGAACTTGATTAGAGGAGCAACTGGCTATACTCCCTACTCCTTGTATGGGTAGATTGAACATTTCCATCTGTGTACTTTTGTGTGCTCTTCTGATTTCATCCCTATTGCCCTCCAAACAGAGCCGTGAGAGAGAGCAACAGGGGTTAAAAGGAAGGAGAAGGGGGAAGAACAGAGGGGAGGCAAGTGGGGACCTTGGCAATGTTAGGGTTGTCTTATTTCCAGGGTTGGCCCTATCCAACCTGGGAGATATCCAACCTGGGAGATCCAACCCACCATGAGCCTCTCCCACCATGAGCCTCGTGTGTGACATAGGGCATTTCTGTGATAATGGGCACTGATGTTCTATAAGCCTTCCACTTTCTTGTTTTTTAACAGTGATTGCCCCGTCAGACTTTTAAATCCAAACATAGCAAAAATGAAAGAAGATATTCTCTATCATTTCAATCTCACCACTAGCAGACACAATTTCCCAGCCTTGTTTGGAGATGTGAAGGTAAGAGGCCAGGTGTTGACACCTTGGAATTTGTCTTAAGATCAACCTCCCCCTATATTATACAGGTAGACCAACCCACAAATGCTGGAGAGGCCACAGCTAACAGGTTTATGCAGACATAATGTTTACCAAATGTTTGCAAATTTTTAACTTTCAAATATGTGAACCACCAAGTAAAACTTTCCTAAGTAGTGCCAAATTGTTCCCTAATTCACCTCTTGCAAATTTAGAGCAGTCCTGCATTGCTTAACGCTGGAAATACGGTCTGAGAAATGCAGCCTTAGGTCTTTTCATCGTTGTGTGGACAACATAGAGCGTAACCACACAAACCTAGGTGGTAGAGCCTACTACTTGCCTCGGCCATATGCCCTAGGCTATAAACCTCTATAGCATGTGAGTGTCCTGAATACTGGAGACAGTTGTAACACAGTGATAAGCATTTGTGTATCCATACATATCCAAACATAGAAAAGCTACAGTAAAATCATGGTATTATATAATTTTCTGGGACCACCATTGTGTATATGTGATTCCTTGCTTACCGAAACATCGTTACATGGGGCATGCCTATGTATTTGAAACAATATATAAAATAAACTTCCTAATGCTTCATTGAGAGAAGAGAAAGATGTAAAAATTTCCTAGGGAAGCAAAGGATAGTAAAGAAAGGTCATTGTATCTTGTTTGTAATATAAGATACATATTGATATTCTGTTAATTGCCTTTAATGTCTTCTTTTGCTTCATGCAGCTTCCAGTTAATTTTTTCCACCAAGTCTTAAGTTGCTTAGTTCTGATTTATCTTAACATAGGACTTTGAAATGTCTAATGGGTAAAGATGAACTGACATATAGAATTAAAAATCAAAATATGCCAGGACCCTGGAATCCAATGCTGCTACATGGGATCATAATTAAACAATGGTGTTATGTCTTATCAATCATCCTGTTCTTTGATAGTGTTGGTTTCTAGTTGTGGACAACTTTCCATGTGCTTTTAATTCATTAAATTTTCATTCATCCTATTAAGTTAATCCACAGTGATTTTTATTCCCGGCTATGGAAATTTCTTTTTTATGTTTAGAGAGTAAGTATTTTCTTTTATCTTTTTTTTTTTTTTTTTTTTTTTTTTTTTTTTTTTTTTTTTTTTTTTGGGCCGGACCCTCACTGCCCAGGGGGGAAAAAAGGGGGGGGCCCTCCGCCCACTGCAACCTCCCCTTCCCGGGTTCAAGCAATTCTCCTGCCTCAGCCTCCCGAGTAGTTGGGATTATAGGCACATGACACCATGCCCAGCTAATTTTTGTATTTTTTAGTAGAGATGGGGTTTCACCATGTTGGGCAGGCTGGTCTGGATCTCCTGACCTCAGGTGATCTGCCTGCCCACTCCCAAAGTGCTAGGATTATAGGTGTGAGCCACCGTGCCTCAGCCATCTTCAAACTCTTTAAAAACTTACTCACGTAAAACAATTTTTTTTTTCAAAACCAACATTTTCTTACATGACGTTCTGCAAATTAAAGGTTTTACTTCTCTGAGAGAGACCCACCCAGAATAGCTATCACTTCCTGAGCCTCTTCTAGGCTTCGGCTGGCTCTTCCCAAGCATTGGCCATTTGGCACTCAGGTAACCAGGTGAGAGAGTGATCACTAGCCCATTTTGTGGGGCCCTGGTAACACAGAGGGACAGTGAGGAGCTGCTCCCTCTGTTTCAAACCCAGGCTGTCTCCACAAGCTGCCTTCTACATGACTGAGGGAGGCTGAGGATGCAAAGGACCTGGAATTATCTCCTCAGAGAGAGCAAGGGTCTGGATTCCTGCGTTTGTGGAGCTGACTGCCTTTTGATGCTTGGCCACCCACCTTGAGCACTCACCAGGGGGGCTTGTTAAAGCAGATTACTGGGCCCCTTAGATTCAGCAGGTTCTGGTGAGGCCAGTGAACTTATATTTTTAGCAAGTTCCTTGGTGATACTGATGTTGCTGGTCTAGGGACCCCACTTGAGGACCTCTGCTATAGACAGTGCACTAATAGGGGTCTCTCTTCTCTGGCTGCAGTTTGTGTGTGTTGGCGGAAGCCCCTCCCGGATGAAAGCCTTCATCAGGTGCGTTGGTGCAGAGCTGGGCCTTGACTGCCCAGGTAGAGACTATCCCAACATCTGTGCGGGAACTGACCGCTATGCCATGTATAAAGTAGGACCGGTGCTGTCTGTCAGTGTGAGTACCTGCCCTCCCTTGTGCTCAGTCTCTAGGCTCTGCAAGCCCCTGTGCCCCAGCCCTCTGCACACACAGACAGCTGGTCCCCTCACACCTGTTTACTGTAAATGGCTGAGAGCAGGGTAAGCCCACAGTAGCTGGGATTCAGAGATTATTGAACCCAGGCTATTGCCCTTGAGGCTCAGTCTCCAGGGGAGACTAAGTACACAAATGCAAATACACAGCTGTGTGTCTACACAGTGTGAGGGTGGCAGGTGCAGGGAGTTAGAGTGCTTGGGGTATAGAGGAGGGACAGTAGGGGGTGCCCTGCCTGGAGCAGGATGGAAGGAGAGCCTCAAAGTATCAGGCCTCTAATCCCCTCTGCCACCTCACAGTGAGTTACTTCAAAACACATTTTGATTTAAGCAATGAGCATGGTGAACACAGAAATCTCCAGTTTCTACCATAGAAGTCTTTTCATTTTTCAGTTTTGATTTTCTGTCAGGAGCAATATAAATGAACAGCTGCAGAGTAAGGAAAGGGAACCCCTTTTGCTGAGACGTGCACCCCTACCTCTCCAGTCAGCTGAGGACTCTAGCTATGTCAGCCAGCTAGAACACATCAGGGAACCAAGGCATTATTCAGTTGCTGATAATCTGTGCAAGCCTTTCCTGTGTGTAAGGCTCTGTGACCGATTCTAGCAGGGATGCCTCCACTGTATGGCTCTGCCACAGGAACAGCCCCTGGAAAGTGCTGAGGCCATCCGGGGAGAGGCATCACGGAAGATGTGACACTAGGGGGAGTGCTCTGAAGGGGAGAGCAGGAGAAGGAGGTATGCAGAGACCCCAAAGAGAGGAAAAGGCACAGGCAGAAGTATAAGATCAGCAAGGCATCCTGTGTCCAGTGGGCTGAGGAACCAGCTGATTACTTAGTTTGGCTGAAGCAGAGGGTGTAGGGAGAAAAGAGAAAGGAGATAAAACTTTAACCTGTGGCAGGGTGTGGGGGAATAGGGTGGGTATTTATGCAGGGATTCAAATGCTAGAAGGAGCTGTTTGTTACCTGGCAAAAGCAGACTGCTGCTTCCCTGCTGAGCCCCTGGGTCCTCAGCTGTTACCTATTTGACAAATTGTGTCAATCAAATGGGGTTTTGTCTTTGACAGCTTTGCATACACTTTAAAGTTTCCCAAAGTGTTACTACTTCTTAAATGTATATTTAAGAAGCTTATCTTCCATCACTATGACAATGGGCATGTTAGATTGAATTACATCCCTTGAAACGTCAACTAGAACATTGACAAAGTCACAACCTTGGCTTAACACGGGTGTTTCTCCTTGGTTCCAGCATGGTATGGGCATTCCTTCTATCTCAATCATGTTGCATGAGCTCATAAAGCTGCTGTACTATGCCCGGTGCTCCAACGTCACTATCATCCGCATTGGCACTTCTGGTGGGATAGGTAAGGTCTGCAGAGGGGCCTCTTGCCCTGTGAATGGATGAGGGACTGCGGCATGCCAAGGCAGCTTCTATGTGGTGTGGGATTAGAGACAAAGAGTTCCTTTCTTGGCTTTGTTCAAGGAAAGCTTGTGAACAGGAGGTGTGGAAAGAAGCTTGTTTTGTTGTTTTTGTCCAACCCGTTCTCCCAACCCGCACCCCAGAGCTAGGCAGCAGAAGGGCACCACACTGTGCATATGGGGGAAACTCATCCTTTTGGGATTACACCATTTGTGCCTTCTTGTCTGCTTGATTCTCTCTTATTCTTTCTAATTTGCCTTCTTCTCCATTCTCTCCTTTCCTTTGCTTACTTTTCCTCCTCCCTAATCCTGCAGGGATTTGAAGCACCTTATGAGAAAAGCCACAGGAAAATCAAAGGGGGGAGGAGAGAGGTGCAGTACAAACCTCAGATAAGTGTCCTTAAATTAGCTTAAAATGTCCCTGTCCTCAACATGTTTTAAAAAACAAAGATGGTTGGCCGGGCATGGTGGCAGCTCACACCTGTAATCACAGCACTTTGGGAGGCTGAGGTGGGTGGATCACAAGGTCAGGAGATCGAGACCATCCTGGCCAACATGGTGAAACCCCATTTCTACTAAAATACAAAAGATTAGCTGGGCGTGGTGGTACATGTCTATAGCTGCAGCTACTTGGGAGGCTGAGGCAGGAGAATCGCTTGAACCCAGGAGGCTGAGGTTTCAGTGAGCCGAGATCGCGCCGTTGTACTCCAGCCTGGTGACAGAGTGAGACTCCATCTCAAAAACAACAACAAACAAACAAAAAAACCCCACAATGATGGCAAAGAAAGAATGAGATTTAACGAGAAAGCAAAAGCTAACAAGTTGTTGAATTGTCTGTTAGGCAGATTTGTTTTAAATAAGTGGTCTCGCCTTCTGGGGTTCCAACCCTGTGCCATTCTTTCTGCTAAAAACTGGGTTCTAGCGATTCCTGTTCCCATCCAGGTGTTCGGAGCTCAGGGAGGAAGCCTGCACGTGCCCTAGAGAAAGTTGAGCTTTGACGCTGCTGGCTAGGCCTGTGTGTACTTGTTCCAGGCTGTCTAGGGCCTGGACTATCTAGGATTTGCAGCAATTCTAGAATTTAAATTCTAGAATTTAAGTGTCCTGACTTTGACAGGGGACTTGCTTTAGACCCAAATCTTTTGAATATGTTATCTTGTCTCTTTTCTTTTTATTATATAGAGAGATTGAGCATACAATCTGTGTTTGTGTGACTGTAATTCCAAGGTTAGTGAAATTGTCCCTAGGACAACACACCAACAGCCATGAGCTGTCTCGGTCCTGCAGACTTAGTCTCCAGTGCCGCCCACCTGAGACTAACAGCTGTGCATAGCATGCTGGCCTCTGCCAGGAACTCTAACAAATGGTTCTTGAGTTCTTGCTCTAGAGTGATTTTTAAAACAGTGATTAGATAATTCTGGAGGGAATAGTATAGATTTTGAATTTTCTTCAATTGCTCTATAAAAATGGAAAGAGCAACTAGGGACGAAAACCAAAAACCCCTGGACATAGTTGATTATAAAAGGTGATGCGCTATCTTCACAAACCCAAAGTATGAATGAGTGGGGACAAAAAACCTCAAGATCTGGGTTGTGTTGGCAGCTGCTCAGGGGGAAGCTCAGGGCAATGGACAGACCTGAGAACAAGAGTCCCAGGCACTCCTAGGAAGGTGCAGGGGATGTGGTGAAGATGGCAGCTGACACTGGCGGGGGCCTGTGCGTCCCAATGTGAGTGATGCTGGAATTCCAAGGAGCTTGAACACTCCAGGCCCTGTGGGTTCGCCAAGGCATCAGCCACGCTCTCCTCTAGCTCCAGCCCCGGTGCTGGGAGAAGCTGCTGCAAGGAGACTCTGAATTGCCCAGAACAGCTGCAGGAGTAGCAAGGGAAAGAGGAGTTCAGATACATGTGGGGAGTGAAGCAAAGGTCTTTGCAGTCGGCGGTGTTTTTTAATGTTTCATGAAAACAACTGACTTGGGAGCTCTGGAAAAGATCTGACTTCTTGTTCCCTCCCACATGTTTAGGAAAACCGATTTTGCATTAAAATAAGTATCAGAAACGGATCATAGTTATCGTAGTCCCTGCAGGTTGATAGACAAGATGCCATTGACCAGGTGGCTTATAAACAACAGGAATCGATCTCTCATAGTCTGGAGGCTGCGATGTTCAAGGTCAAGGAGCCAGCAAATTTGGTGTCTGGTGAGGGCTAACTTTCAGATTCGTAGAGCTCTGTTTTCTCCCTGTGTCCTCACATGGCAGAAGGGGCAGGCAGCTCTCTGGGGTCCCTTTTATAAGGGCATTAATCCCACTCATGTAGGCTCCACCCTCATGACCTAATCACCTCCCAAAGGCCCTGCTGCCTAAAACCATCACCTTTGGGGTTAGAATTTCAGCCTATGAATTTTGAGGGGGAAGCCAACATTCAGTCCTGGTCCATAACAGTGGTCAAATCCCATATAACACAAAGAATAAGGAGCAGAGTAGTGTCCCTACAAGCAGGAAACTACTCCAGGAAGGCATGCCCAGAACACAGAAACTGGACCCTCATAATGCATCAATCTGAGAGGAAGGCCAAGTAGGTCAGGAGTTGGTCATAGTTCACCTGGGTTTAGGGTGTGGGACTTCATTATACTGTTCCCGTCCGCTTTTTGCTGGTTTACTTTTCAAGTATTTGCCTGAAATCTTAAATATTAACAAGGTATGGAAACAGGGATCAATAAAACACATCATGGTATATGGTTTAGTGACAGACGACAGTGGGAAATCGCAGTGAACGGAAGCAAGAAACATGGGACAAAGTACCCGAAGGTTCCTGGCCGTTTTTATTTTATTCTTTATTTATTTTTTTTTTTTGAGGTGGAGTTTGCTCCTTTTGCCCATGCTGGAGTGCAGTGGCGTAATCTTGGCTCACTGCAACCTCTGCCTCCTGGGTTCCAGTGATTCCTCTGCCTCAGCCTCCCAAGTAGCTGGGATTACAGATACCCAGCACAATGCCTGGCTAATTTTTGTATTTTTACTAGAGATGGGGTCTCACCATGTTGGCCAGGCTGGTCTTGAACTCCTGACCTCAGGTGATCTACTCGCCTTGGCCTCCCAAAGTGCTTGGGATTACAGGCGTGAGCCACCGCGCCCAGCCCTCTATTTTCTTCTTTGTGCCTTTCTCTTCCATAGTGTCCATAATGATCATGCATTAATTACTTTCATAGCATAAAAAAAAGTTGAATGGGAAAATGGGTCACTGTGTATTTGAGAACAGTACTGGATGCTTCGTGTTTGGATGTGTGGGTGGATCTGCTTCTTTCCTCTATGTGCTCTGCTGTGTGCTCCCTGGCTGCCCCGCTTTTATTTTCTTTTGTTTTACACCCTGCATATCTTGATGTCTGCTTTTTTCCTCAGGTCTGGAACCCGGTACCGTGGTCATAACAGAGCAGGCAGTGGATACCTGCTTCAAGGCAGAGTTTGAGCAGATTGTGCTGGGGAAGCGGGTCATCCGGAAAACGGACCTGAACAAGAAGCTGGTGCAGGAGCTGTTGCTGTGTTCTGCAGAGCTGAACGAGTTCACCGCAGTGGTGGGGAACACCATGTGTACCTTGGACTTCTATGAAGGTGAGGCCGTGGATACCAGGAGGCATCCTTCAGCCAGGGAACCCTGGTCCGTTCCTTGATCCTGCCTTCTCACTGTGAGCTGGGATTTCTACATGCCAAGCTGCTGTCTCAGTTGCACTACTCCCATGGTGGCCATAATGACCCATTTGAGTGGACCTAGGCAGGACCTGGATGGGTCTTGCTTGTCCCTGTGACCTTCTGGGCATCATGGCGCTGATGTGTTGTAGGAGCTTCTTACATGCATGTGGTTCTCATGTCTCCATGTGTGCCTCAGGGCAAGGCCGTCTGGATGGGGCTCTCTGCTCCTACACAGAGAAGGACAAGCAGGCGTATCTGGAGGCGGCCTATGCAGCCGGCGTCCGCAACATTGAGATGGAGTCCTCGGTGTTTGCCGCCATGTGCAGCGCCTGCGGCCTCCAAGGTAGGCGGCTCTCGATGAACCTCAGTATCCCTCCTTCACTTCTGCTCTCCTGGAGCCCCTCACTGGGGCCCCTCCTCCTGGGGCACCCCGGTACCCATTTCTGGCTTCTGTCTCCCCTGCCCCCAAGTCACTTTCTGAACATACATGTCGTCCCCACAGCCCTGTGTTCAATGTCCTTTGATTGTCACATGACAAAATGCAGGATTCTCAGTGTCCTTGCGTAGGAAAAATGACAAAAAGGTTTTGCTGCCCCATGAGGCTGCCTGCCACCCGCTCTATAAAAAACTCGGTTTTCAAAGTGCTTTGACTTTCTGAATTGTGGTTCATCTACCCTCAAGGTACTAGCCACGCTTGAAGGCCAACTCACAGCTCTGCAGAATCCCCTTGTCACCTCACCCAAAATGTGCCTTTCAAGGTGGCGTTTGCAGCCCTGAGCTGGTCCTGGAATGGGGAATTCCTTTTAGAAGGAGAGGCACAAGAATAAGGGAGGGTCAGGGCAGGGTGGTGTCAGAGAAGGAGGAGCCTTCCGAGCTCCTGGACCAGCGCCTTTCCCTCCCGCGCTGCATCCTCTGGCCCTGCCTGACTGCATGGGCAGCCTGGTTTCCTGAGGAGGGCGACAGGCTGCTTCTCAGAGCTCATGGGTCCTTCATTCCGTCCCTGTGAACTGTTAGACCCCCGGCACCTTGCCTTGATGTAGTCTTTTCCCTTTGCAGCGGCCGTGGTGTGTGTCACCCTCCTGAACCGCCTGGAAGGGGACCAGATCAGCAGCCCTCACAATGTGCTCACCGAGTACCAGCAGAGGCCGCAGCGGCTGGTGAGCTACTTCATCAAGAAGAAACTGAGCAAGGCCTGAGTGCTGCCCTGCACCTCCACAGACCTGCTGGGATCACTGGCCATTAAAAGCACTGTCCAAAATCCCCTGTTTGGACTTTGAGCATACTTTACACAAGAATCTAGAAAATCAGATCGCAATTAAGAGACAGAGAATCTTGGATTAACCATCTGGGAAATGTTCTTCCTTTTGAAGTTTCATTGGAGCATTTTCAACTATGTTAGCCTGATTTGGGGTTTCTTCAAGAACATTCTACCAAATTTTTGTGCTATTTCTAGGGAAATTTTCAGACTTTAAAATTCTAATGGTAGTAAGATTTTATGTCACTAAATGAGAAATCTGACAACAGTGCCAGGAAACTAATTTCCTGATACATTTAAAAAATTCCATGCACTACTTGAAATGGCAATGAGAGATGACTGAAAACCAATAAAGCAGACAGGAAGGGTATTTGAGAAACAATGTAAACCTAAATAGGCGTATACACAGTTTCCAAGTTAGAGTCACACACTTTCCCAAAACCATCCACACCAGCTTAGTTACATGACAGCAATCCTCCCACCCACTGTCCACACTGCTAGTATCTTGATCCAAGTACCTAGGGATGGGAAACGGGACACCTGGGCTCAAGACAGCTTGTCCTGTTGTTTCTGTCCATGGCTTGTCAGCCTAGCATTCATTCCTGGCCTCATACTGACATTCCCAGACTCCATGTCTCTTAGCTTCCTTTTGGGTTGCACCTTATAGTAGAGGGGAGAATCCAGGGTGGCCCCTCTGTCTGTCTCAGATGAGTCTGGCAGCAACTACTTCTTGGGCAGGCCTAGGTCCCCAGCTCAGGGGCAGTTGGGTCTCTGTTCTTCACTGGCTTGTGGGTTGCCCAGGGTCCTGGCTGACTTCCCAACTCTCCCCACATCAGTGTGGCCACTTTCTAGTATTATTGTTTCCTGTCCTTGAGATGGACTTATTTCCTGGTGGACTCTTAAGGAACACTCCCATGCTCAGGGGCTCTGCTTAGCAGTTTGCTGTGTGACTTGGAGTGGTGAGGGGAGGTGTGTGGGGACCTTGGTGTGGGTGCACGCATGTGGTCTTTGCACTCTTCAATGTGCCTTCCCTGTGATTCTGAGATTCAACCCAAATTGAGGGTCATTCAGCATCTACTGAACCCACATGCCCTTCTAGGTGCTAAGAGCGAGACAGACCCTTGTCCCAATCAAAAACTTCCTTCCCTTCCACCTTCTCAAGCTCTCGGGTCTGTAATACAGATTTGCTTAGGGTGGAGAGTGAATCTCCTTCCATTTCTCCCTCAGCCTTTCTTGGTCCCTTTGTTGAAGCTGTCCCGGAGAAATTGGAACCCTCAAGGAGGCTTCAGGGTCCTGGGATGTGGCTGTGTGTCATCTGTGCACCCAGGACAGTGTGCTAAAGGCTCTGCTCCTGGCCTCTCCAGCACGAGCTGCAGGGGCTGGACTTGCTACTTTTGTGCGCTCATCTGTCTCCAGATTATCAAGCACCCCCAGACTTCAACTGGACGTCACCATGCCCCTGTGGGTGCAGGACCCAGTGTGGGATAGCCTTTCTCTTTGACCAGCCAGACAATGTTTATCACCAGGCTCTGGGGCAGGCTGAGGATGCAGGTGAGGACCATTTCCCCAGATAGTAGGGGACTTGCAGGTTAATTTCTTTCACACCTTAACCCAGGGAAGTGTGTCAGGTGGGCCCGCCACTTCCTAGGAGGATATCTTTGGTAAAGCAGAGAAAAAAACCACACACACAGAGTTTAAGGCTATAGAGGAGGCTGCTATTAGTAAGAGAAGGACTAATTTCTTTTTGAGGTGTTTTGTCTCGGCACTGCCTGGAAGTCTGTCTTGCCGTGGGAGCTGTCGCAGAGCCTGTGGCCTGAGCGCCCTCCTCCAGGACAAGGCAGAAGGTAAAATGACTTCTGAACATGAGATTCTTTCTACGGGTGTCAATGGCCAAGTTGCAGGTGTTGGCACTGCACTGCCCTCTGCTGGCTATGTGAGGTAGGGCACATCAGCCACCCCAGGCCGATCTCTGTTGATCTAAGGGGGCAGCATCTCTGACCTTATAGGTGAACCCTGCAGTCCCTGACACGCAGGAAATGCCGGTTGAATAATACATCTTGTTCTGATTGAGTAAACATAATAACTATACTTATGTGACAACAACTGAACTTGTTGGATTAGTTTACGTTGGCCTAAAAGGAAGAAGCTGAGGCAAAACTGGTAAAAGTAGAGAATTAACTGGATCCAAGCTTGAGGACTGCAACCCGAGAACATAGATTCAAGTTCTCCTGAATGAACACTCTGATTGATTAGCAGCACTGACAAGTGGATTTTTAAAGGCAAAAGGGACAGGGAATGGGCTGATACACAGCTGTCTGCCAGGAATTCTCATTGGTTTACAGAAATGACATTGATCAATGACATTGATCAATGACATTGATCAAACACATTGTTAAGCCATAGGGTGTGGGTTATAGTGTTCAGTATGGCATCATTAGGTTAATTTTTAGCTACTTGTGGCAATAGCAAGCAGTTCCAAGAGATGAATACATAACTAAAAAGGAGGAGTGATTGATGTCTTTTTCTTGAGACAAGGTCTTGCTCTGTCACCCAGGCTGGACTGCAGTGGTGCAATCATAGCTCACTGCAGCCTCGACCTCTTGGGCTCAAGCAATCCTCCCACCTCATCCTTCCGAGTAGCCGGGACTACAAGTGCACGCCACCACGTCTGGATAAGTTTTGTACTTTTTTGCAGAGATGGGGTCTTGTGTGTTTCCTGGGCTGGTCCTGACCTCTGAGGTTCAAGCGCTCCTCCCACCTTGGCTTCCCAAAGCACCGTAATTAGAGACGTGAGCCACTGTGTCCAGCTTATTGTCCCATTTTAATGTCTCTCCGGGCCTAATAATTTGAAAGGCCTCAAATTCCTCAGATGAAAATTATTTACTTTCCTCATTCGGCTACCAAGATGTCTCTGGAGCCGACGTTATAAATGTCCTCACATGCATGTTACTTGAATTCCTCAGGAGATGACCAGAAACTTGGTCCCCTTCCTCACCCTACACTGGCCACTCTTTGACTTTCAGGCCCTTGTGCCACGCTGCTATCACTGGCCTGTTCCCCTTGTGCATGCTTCCCACAACCTGGGCAATGGCCCCTTCCTCAACCCCTCCTCCATTCCCAGCGCTGGTGATCAAGACTCCTCTGAGCAGGAATATAATGACAGCCAACACGGTTCACTTTCGGTGCTTTCAGCAAGGCAGAGAGAATTAGGAACATAATTGGGATTGTTCTGATGGAACTAATTACCCCGGATTTCAAAAATTGTTGTCAGCGAGTTCACGCCATGTTTTCCTCTAGTGCCTCCCACTAATGTGAAAAGAAAATGTTAATAATTATCCAATGCTCTACAAATCCAGAGATTTGTAAATTGGAAAATCAGCACGTCACTAGTAAGTCAAGAGTGTACCTTGGGAAGCCCGCCACGCTCTCGTGTAAAAGGTTGGGCTTTGGTGTCAATTGCTGAGGTGGCCACGCTCCTCCTGCTGCCTCCTCGCGTTCCAGTCTCATCACAGTGATGACAATGCCACCTTGACCAGAAACAATGAGATGATGGTTTGTCTTTGTAAATGACAATAGGGACAGCGGAATATGTTAGAGCATGAACTGTGCGTCTCCCATACCTTTATCCTTAAACCTAGCACTAAGCCACGTTTTAAAGCCAAGTGTCCTTCATGTATTATTTGGTAATTCCACTCCTCCTGGGCTCATGTGGAGAGAACTCATGTGGCCCAGGAGACGTGGACAGGAATGTTCATAATCGCAAAGGCCTCAGTAGCAAAAGCCAGAAGTCTCCAAATATCCATGTGCTAGAGAACGGATGGATGCATAGAGTTTGGTGTGCTCAGATGATGGAAAACAGTGAAAATAAATGCAGACAGCTTCACCATCAGTACAGAACCATCTCAGGTAACATTCTAAGTGAAAAAAGCAAATTGTAGAATAGTACCTACAACACGATTCCATTTATATAAAGTTTGAAAATGGGCAAAACTAAACAATATCTTATTTAGGATTACGTGCATTACATGGTAAGACTAGGGGAAAAAACTCCGGCAGGGATTGAGAAAGTCCCAGTTGAGATCAGGAGTTGCCTCTGTTGGGAGGCAGGGTGCATTTGGGAGGAGGGGGGACCCTCAAGGACATCAAGGATGTTCTGTTTCCTAGGTTAGGAATGACTTTCACATCTGGGCTTCTAGGTTCCATGGCAGCTTACTCACATTTAAGTACCCCTTGGTATGTATGTAATAGTAGAATAGCATCTAATTAATCACCACCCAGGCATGAGGCTCAACTTATCAAATAAGGAAGCAGTGCTAGTATAAGAAAATAGTACTGCTCTGCTGGTGCTTAGTAGTTTTTCAGTTACCACGTACTTGAAGGAGAGTGATTTCTGACCAATTTTCATGGAGTAGAATCAGCTCCGCATATGTGAGCTTTTAATAATAGCTAATATTTATTGAGCCATCATTGTCGGGCCGTTTGTGTGGAATTTCCATCAGCGATCCCACCTGGCCCTCTCCCCATCGTGGCATCCCCGCCCTCTCCCCAACGTGTTATCCTCAAATGCCAGATGAGGACACAGCCTGGGCTCAGGTGTGTGTGAGGGTTGGGACTATGCGGCCACAGTGTGTTATTTACATATGTGCACACATACACACCTGTGCGTTTCCATGCACATCCATGCAACACTGTCATACACACACAGCCATGCAGAAGTTTACTTACTAGGAAAAGAGTAGCACTCAGTTCTCTGGACTTCACAAGGAGAGGAGAACGCAGGCGTAAATGTCAGTCCTCGGCATCCTGGCATAGTCTGTGCTGCAGTGGAGTTGGGTGGGGGCTGGTAAGAGTTCTCCTTTAGAGTCTCCTTCAGTGAGTGTTTTGTAGGAACAAAATTTTTAAAAGGGTAAAGTCATGACTGCCATACAGATATGAAATGAATATGTGTGTTATGGAAATAAAGCCATCTCGCCAGTGGTAGGCCTTTCCATGTTCAGTCTAGGAGACAGAAAGCCCCAGTTATCAGAGGCTAGTGTGCTGAGACTCCACGCATGTGGGAGGGGACTATGTGGAGAGACTCATTCATATTACACAGTGAAGTGGAAGAAAAATGAGGATTTCCCCCAGATCTCCTTGAAGGGTGCCTGGATGACCTTGTGACAGTCCCTGCGTGCCTCCCGAGGGAGCCTGAGTCATTTGGGTGCGTGTATTCCCAGTTCTAGGGGGCAGAAAGCCTTATACCTTGCATTATAAAATCAAAATCTCTCACCTGGCTGATTCTGGAGGCACCCTAAGGAGGGAAGAGGGAAGTGACTACCTCCCTCAAGAGAGGTTCATCATTTTACCCTTATACATGGAAAAGACTTTTTTTTTTTTTTTTTTTTTTGAGACAGAGTCTTATTCTGTCATCTAGGCCAGAGTCTAGTGGCACTATCTCAGCTCAGTGCAAATTCTGCCTCCCAAGTTCAAGCTATTCTCCTGCCTCAACCTCCCGAGAGCTGGGACTACAGTCATGTACCACCACACCAGGCTAATTTTTGTAATTTTAGTAGAGACGAGGTTTGGCCATGTGGGCCAGGCTGGTCTGGAACTACTGACCTCAAGTGATCCACCTGCGTGATCTGCCTGCCTTGGCCTCCCAAAGTTCTGGGATTATAGGCGTGAGCTGCTGAATTGCACTCACCATGAGGTAAGCTGGCAGGTGCTGTGACCGGTTCTCAGAGGCAGTCCCAGTGGCAGGAGTCCACACAGAGCAAGGAGCATGAAGTGCAGATGGAAGCAGAGCCAGCCTCTCGGCAGGGCCCACAGGGGCAGTCAGGCCTCTCCAGGCAGGACAGAAGATAGTCCGCTGAGGACACAAACCATTTATCCATGCTGGCAGTTCTCTACGATTCCCAGGGTTGCAAGTAGCTCCTGTGGAAGGGACTCCAGAAGCCCCTCAGAGGCACCTTGCAGAGTCTGGACAAGGCAGGGTCCCCTGCTGGGCCCTACGGCTTCCCTGGGCCAGAGGCAGGAAGACGTAGTGGTGGACTGCCTTGCTGGCAGGTTCCCAGGCCTGCCTGGGCAGGTTCCTCCCTTCACTCAACAGCAGTTTCCTTTCCTGCGAAATTCTATGTACCGGACAGGGCTCTTGTGAAGATGGGATGAGGTCACAGGTAGAGGGGCGCAGGTGCGAGGGGCTCAGGAACAGACTTAAACTCTTCCCCAGAGAGCTGAACTTGGTGCCATTTGCTCTGGGGCCTCCTTCTGGCTCACATTTTCCTCCTATGGCAACAGTTCCCTGAGGCCAGTCCAGTCTCGCCTCAACCTCAAGCACCCCTCCTTGTGCCTGGCCAGTTGTCACCTGTTGTCTGAGGGCTGCGCCCCTGCGTCCCTGCCCTCCTTCTCACTGGGGACACAGCGGGTCCTCTCTTTCTAGTCCCACGTGAGAATCGCTCCTCAGGGCTAGCTCTGGGCTTTGGTTCACGTGCTGCACACCTTGTCCACGCCAGGCTGGCCTCTGGAAGGCGAGGTTCTCACTGGGGACAGGATATGGGGTAGTGTAGCCCAGGAAGGACACCTAGTCGAGGGGCTGAGGAGAGGGAGGTGGAGGTTGGGAGAGAGGCAGGACAGGCAGGATGGAAACTGTTGGTCCATTTGCACTGCTATACAGAAATACATGAGACTGGGTCACTTATAAAGGAAAGAGGCTTAATTGGCTCACAGTTCTGCAGACGGTGCAGAGAGCATAGCCCTGGCATCTGCTTCTGGTGAGGCTGATAATTATGGCAGAAGGGAAGGGGAGTAGGTGCGTCACATGGGGAGAGAAGGAGCAAGAGAGATGGGTGCAAGTCCCAGATTCTTTTAAACCACCAGATCTCATGTGAACTCACTCATCACCAAGCGGAGGGCACCAAGTCATTCATGAGGGATTCACTCAACACCTCCCAACAGGCCCAGCTTTAACACTGGGAATCACATTCAACATGAGATTTGGAGGGGACAATCACCCAAACTATGCCAGGAACAGTACTCGGGGATGGTCCTTGTGTGTGTGTTTGTATGTGTGTTTGTGTATGTGTATCTATGTGTGTTTGTGTGTGTGTCTGTGTGTGTGATCAAGATGTGGGCAGGACTGGTTCGTTTTGAGGCCTCTCTCCTGGGCTTGCAAATGGCCGCCTTCTTGCTGTGTTCTCTATTGTCTTCCCTCTGTATGTGTCTGCGTCCTAATCTTCTTTCTCATAAGGACACCAGGCATATTGGATCAGGCCTGCCACAATGACTCTGTTTATTCATTCATTCATTTATTTTTAAAAATAGAGATGGGGTCTCAGTATGTTGCCCAGGCTGTTCTTGAACTCCTGTGATCCCCCTGCCCCAGTCTCTCAAAGTGGTGGAATTACAGGGATGAGCCACTAAGCCCAGACCCAATGACCTCATTTAAATGTAATCACTTCTTTAAATACTCCATGTAGACCACAGTTGCATTCTGAGGTCCTAGGTGTTAGGACTTTAATACTTGACTTTTGGGGAAACACAATTCAGCTTATAACCATAAGGAGCTGGCACCAGTGCCTTGTGAAAACAGAGGCACATAAATATTAATAGTGTTGATCCACTGTCTTTGTTTTGGGACCAGATACATCCAGCCCTGGTCCCAAAAGAAATGACCTTCAGTCAGAGGTGATTTTTTAAGTGTGCATTTCCCTAGGAGCAACCAATGTGTAAGAGCAGGTTGCTCAAAATTAATGTGGTTTTAAACAATTCTACCCACTTTTCTTTTCAACTAGAACATCATGACCCTTCCATATCACCTTTCCACTAACTGTGTTGCTGCCACTTACCAGGCCACCGGTTTGGGCTGGTCACCAGTGGACACAGGGCCAAGATTCCCTGTGTGGGCTGATCACTGTTGGACACCAGGCTGTGATTCTCCCTGTGTGGACTGGTCACCAGTGAATGCAGGGCTGTGATTCCCCCTGTGTGGACTGGTCACCAGTGGATGCAGGGCTGTGATTCTCCCTGTGTGGACTGGTCACCAGTGGATGCAGGGCTGTGATTTCCCCTGTGTGGGCTGGTCATTGGTGGACACAGAACTGTGATTCCCCCTGTGTGGGCTGGTCATCAGTGGACATGGGGCTGTGATTTCCTCTGTGTGGGCTGGTCACTGGTGGATGTGGGGCTGTGATTCCAGTGCTGGGTAAGCAGATGCTTAGAGAGCTTCAGACCCTGGCATTGGTGATAAAAACTGACAATATTGCAGAAGATGAGAGAGGGTTCTTTTGGGAGTGGCTACTTTAGAATTATTGTTGGGGTTCATGATACCCATTTGGTTATGGGGGAGTGCAGAAACAGGAAGCCTGTGGCTCCAGCAGAGGAACTTGCCAGATACATGGCAGAGGAATGAACTTGGCATGTGAGAAGGTCCCAGTGAAGGGGACTAGTGGTGTGGCATACCAGGTAGGTCTGAGCTGCTGAGAGCAGATTATACAGATTCCTGTAGATCACACATGTCCCTGTAGACCACACAGGTTCCTATAGTCAGAATAGGTCCCTGTAGACCACACAGGTTCCTATAGTCAGAATAGGTCCCTGTAGACCACACAGGTCCATAAACCATACGGGTCCCTTTAGACAGGATAGGTCACTCTAGTGCATACAAGTCTCTGTAGACCACATTTTCTTTTTTTTAAAGTTCACTGAAAAATGCATGCTACAATTATAACCAAATTTTATAGCAGGAGGAAAAAAGTGAAACCAAGTAAAACCAATTATAATAAAATTGAGAAAATATAGGCAGCCAAAATAATGGAAAATAGCATTTTCATGGTGCTGTCACATTTTCATTGCAAATCTAAGAACTAAATCAATGTCCAAGCAATCACTTTTATAAGATTTCCATCAAGTTATATTTATTCATCTTATTCTTCAAATCCAAACTGTAATAAAAGCAAAACTTGCTAATATTTTTATGTGTATTAAAGCAAATTTGACAACAATGTTTCATATTCTGTAACTTTGCTTTGGTCGTTATTTTAAAATGACTTTCCATGTTTTCTTACAGGGCCCAAAAGGCAATCCTGGCCCAGTGGTATGGAGGTCTCCATGTTTTCTGTCATTTAGGATATAGGTCTTTATTTAAGTTTGAAAGAAAAGAATCAGGAAAGTTAGCCTTCTTAGGTGTTCATCAGTTAGCATGTTGGAGGTGATGAGCAGGCCACCAAAGAAATGCCAACATCTGTCCTTTCCCTCCCTCCTGCCTTCCCTCTCTCCCTTCCTCCCTTCCTTCCTCCCTTCCTCCCTTCCTCCCTTCCTTCCTTCCTTCCTTCTTTCCTTTTTTTTCTTTCATTTGTTGAGACAGAGTCTCACTCTGTTGCCCAGGCTGGAATGCAGTGGCATGATCTTGGCTCACTCCAACCTCTGCCTCCTGAGTTCAAGCAATTCTCCTGTCTCAACCTCCTGAGTAGCTAGGATTACAGGCACATGCCACCATGCCCAGCTAATTTTTGTATTTTTAGTAGAGACGAGGTTTCACCATATTGGCCAGGCTGGTCTTGAACTCCTGACCTCATGATCCACCCGCCTTGGCCTCTCAAAGTGCTGGGATTACAGGCGTGAGCCACCGCACCCGGCCTGTTCTTTATTTTTAAGAGGCATTAGAGCTGATGTTGTCACTGCCCTTGAGGTTTGCCTCTTCCCATCAGTGTGTTTAAAATCATCCTGCGATGGAGGACAGCACACAGAAAGCTCTGATAAATGGGACACTTTCTTTTAATAGCTCTCTCTTGATGACTGATTCTATTTTTAGATTGTGGAAGATAAATACTGACTGGAGAGAAATTCCTTAACATATCTACCACCTCCCCAGCAAAAAAGAAAGGAACTGTTTCTCTGCTTTAAACCAGACCATATATTCTTTATCCAATCTGCTGTTGAGGGGCACCTTGGCTGATTCCATGTCTTTGCTATTGTGAATAGTGTTGTGACGAACATACAGGTGCATGTGTCTTTTTGGCAGAACAATTTATTTTCCTTTGGGTGTATACCCAGTAATGGGATTACTAGGTTGAATGGTAGTGGGACATAGGAATCTTTTGATTTCTATGTCTTTGGAAATCTGTTTCCTGATATAAAGGAGCAAGTTGAAGATAATGTAATTGGATACAGGTCAGCCCTTTGATATTACTTGGGCTGCAATCCAATTCTTTGAAGAATTACAAACAACTGCCCTTGTCTCATAAATTGAGCCTTTACAAAAACAAAAATGTGACTCTGCAAGCGATTCAAAACCCATCCATCCTACTTATCAGCCCTCAAACCTCCTCTGTTCACCTGGAGATGTATCAGGTACTGTAGAGTCAGGACACTGGAAATGTAGCCATCCTGCATTTAAGGAAAAAGGAAAAAGTTTAAATAGTTCTAACCTAAAACTCTGATCATAGGCAAATGTGCTCCAGAACTCTTTCTTTGTTTTGCCTTTTCTTTTTTTTTTCCCCATAGGTTATTGGGGTACAGGTGATGTTTGGTTACATAAGTTCTTTAGTGGTGATTTGTGAGATTATGGTGCAGCCATCACCCGAGCGCTATACACTCTACCCTACGTGTAGGCTTTCATCTCTCGCTCCCCTCCAATCCTTCCCCCCAAGTCCCCAAAGCCTACTGTATCATTCTTATGCCTTTGTGTCCTTGTAGCTTAGCTCCCACATATCAGTGAGAACATATGGTGTTTGGTTTTCCATTCCTGCAGAATTCTTTCTTGAAGAAACTTCCATCTTTTCTCTTTGCCATTGAGGTAAATCTTCTACTCTGTCTTCTCTTGGACCCAAAAGCCATCTCTTTGAAACTTCCAGGGAGTTACAAACTTCCAGGAAAATTGTATTCTTCCCCCAAACTCAAGGGAAACAAAAGTGGGTTTAGGGGAGGCTATTAAGAAAAAAACTGGCAAAAACAAATTCCTGAAGGTTTCTTCCACAAATATTGGTAAGAAGCTTTAGCCATCTGAGCAGATTTGTTTCGTCTTCCAGAAACAACTTAAATCCAGCTATTTTTAAAATATAAACTAGCGACTTTTGTATTATTGTATTGTATTGTAAAATTTTAAAACAAAGGCTATAAAATCTCTATTTGCATCTGTCTGTTTATGTATGTGTGTGTGTATGTATGTTATGTAGTATGATATTTTTCTACCTTTGGATGATATGAAATTAATATATAAAATCCCTTAAAGGCATTCTATTTAATTAGCTTGAATAAAATAAGTGGTTATATAAGTTTCGTATTTTTTTTATTTTTATTTTTTAAGATGAAGTCTTGCTCTGTAGCCCAGGCTGGAGTGCAGTGGCATGATCTCGGGCAACCTCCACCTCCCAGTCCTGGTTCAAGCAATTCTCCTGCCTCAGGCCCCCAAATATCTGGGATTAGAGGCATATGCCATCATGCCCAGCTAATTTTTGTATTTTTAGTAGAGACAGAGTTTCACCATGTTGGCCAGGCTGGTCTTGAACTTCTGACCTCATGATCTGCCCGCCTCGGCCTCCCAAAGTGCTGGGATTACAGGCGTGAGCCACCACGCCTGGCTGATTAAGTATTCTTAAAACTTTCAGAGATGTAGAAATGAGTCCAAATGTTTCTTTAAGTTCACATAATCTTTGATAATCTTTGGTAAAGAAAGTTTTAAGATTGCTGACAAAATAAAAGTATGGTTTCCAGAGTTGTTAGTATTAAATATAATAAAGACATACACTCTTTTCTACCTAGTCTACTAGTCAAACAAACTCATGTTATCTCTATTAGATGTTTAAGATTACAAAGCTATAAATCCAACCTAAGAACAACATTAAGAACAAATTGCTTGATGCATGTTAAGTGTAGCAGTGAGGAAAACAAATAGAGAAGAACCATATATTTGCTGTTGTAATTTCCTAGCTTCTGTGATTTTTTTTACTACTTGCCTGATACGTCAACAACAAAAAAGTTAAATAATTTAGGATGATGGCTACTTTTGTTTAGTGTCTCATGAAATTTTCATGAGCAGTACTGTTGGGAATAGGCCCCAAAATCTGGCCATTAACTGGCCCCAAAACTGGCCATAAACAAAATCTCTGCAGCACTGTGACATGTTCTTGATGGCCATGACACTCATGCTGGAAGGTTGTGGGTTTACTGGAATGAGGGCAAGTAATATCCAGGGCAGAAAACTGCTTAAAGGAATTCTTAAACCACAAACAATAGCATGAGCGATCTGTGCCTTAAGGACATGCGCCTGCTGCAGATAACTAGCCAGACCCATCCCTTTATTTTGGCCTATCCCTCTGTGATAAGGAATACTTTAAGTTGATCTATAATCTATAGAAATAATGCTTATCACTGGCTTGCTGTCAATAAATATGTGGGTAAATCTTTGTTTGAGGCTCTCAGCTCTGAAGGCTGTGAGACCCCTGATTTCCCACTCCACACTTCTATATTTCTGTGTGTGTGTCTTTAATTCCTCTAGCACTGCTGGGTTAGGGTCTCCCTGACCGAGCTGGTCTCAGCACAGTACAAATATAGTTGTTAAGAACAAGTAAATTACATAAATATAAGTGGGATTAAAAATGTACAAATGAACTATTCAGCAATGATTATGTTTTATAATATGTCTGCCTGAAAACACTTTTCAGTCTTTTGGTAACTTGCAACCTTAAGGTTATGCTAAATTAAATTAAGTCATAGATATTCATTAACTGTCTGGGTCATTCCTAAATAAGATAAATATTAAAATGTTAATTACTAAGCAGAAGTAGACATTTATATACCTTGTTTTCATGTGATATAGAGAGGGTAAATATATTCAAATTTATTAAGAAACAAGAAATTGTAATATGAGGAAATAGCAAACAGCTACAAAAATGTGAGAGGAATCCTTTTTTAAAATTCAATTTAATTTTTAATTTTTTTATTTCAATAAAATAGGTTTTGAGAGAACAGGTGGTGGTTGGTTACATGGATAAATTCTTTAGTGGTGATTTCTGCTATTTTAAAGCACCTGAGCAGTGTACACTGCACCCAATGTGTAGTATTTTAACCCTTACCTTCCTCCCACCCTTCCCCCCAAGTCCCCAAAGTTTGTTGTGTCATTCTTATGTTTTTGCATCCTCATAGCTTAGCTCCCACTTATAAGTGAGAACATACAATGTTTGGTTTTCCATTCCTGAGTTACTTCACTTAGAATAATAATCTCTAACTCCATCCAGGTTGCTGTGAATGCCATTATTTCATTTCTTTTTATGCCTGAGTACTATTCCTTTTTATGCCTGAGTACTATTCCATTTATATATATACACACACACACACATATATATATACACACATATATATACACATACATATACATACACATATGATCGAGCCAGGATGGTCTCGATCTCCTGACCTCGTGATCCGCCCGTCTCGGCCTCCCAAAGTGCTGGGATTACAGGCTTGAGCCACCGCACCCGGCCCGTGATTTTTGTTTCTAATTCTGTTTATGTAGTGTATCACATTTATTGACTTGCATATATTAAACCATTCCTGAATCCCTGGTATGAAACCCACTTGATCATGGTGGATTTTCTTTTTGATATGCTGTTGGATTCTGTTAGCTAGCATTTCTTTTTAGGATTTTTGCATCTAGGTTCATCAGAGATATTGGTCTATAGTGTCTTCTTTTGTTCTGTCCTTTCCTGGTTTCGGTAATAGGGTGATACTGGCTTCATAGAGTGATTTAGGGAGGATTCCCTCTTTCTCTGTCTTTTGGAATAGTGTCAATAGGATTGGTACCAATTCTTCTTTCAATATCTGATAGAATTCAGCTGTGAATCCATCTGGTCCTGGATTTTTTTATTGGCATTTTTTTCAGTTATCATTTAAACCTTTCTGCTTGTTATTGGTTTGTTCAGAGTTTGTTTCTTCCTGGTTTAATCTAGGAGCATTGTGTATTTCCAGGAATTTATACATCTCCTCTAGGTTTTCTAAGTTTTTGTGTGTAAAGGTGTTCATCATCGCCTTGAATGATCTTTGTATTTCTGTGGTATGAGTTGTAATATCTCCCATTTCATTTCTAATTAAGCTTATTTGCACCTTCTCTGCCTCTTCTTTTCTTGGTTAATCTTGCTAACAAACTCTCAATTTTGCTTGTCTTTTCAAAGAACCAGTTTTTTGTTTCATTTATCTTTTTATTTCAATTTCATTTAGTTCTGATATGATTTTTGTTATTTCTTTTGTTCTGCTGGTTTTGGGTTTGGTTTGTTTTTGTTTCTCTGGTTCCTTAAGGTATGACCTTATATCATCTATGCTCTTTCAGACTTCTTGATGTAAGCATTTAATGCTCTGAACTTTGCTCTTAGCACCACTTTTGCTGTATCCGAGAAGTTTTGATAGGTTGTGTCACTATTATTGTTCAGTTCAAAGAATATTTCAATTTATAACTTGATTTCATTGTTGACCCAGTGATCATTCAGGGGCAGATTATTTAATTTCCACATATTTGCATGGTTTTGAGGATTCCTTTTGATTTCCAAGTTTATTCCACTTTGGTCTGAAAGAGTACTTGATATAATTTTGGTTTTCTTAAATTTATTAAGAATTGTTTTGTGGTCTGTCATATATATGGTCTATCTTGGAGAATGTTCCATATGCTGATGAATAGAATGTATATTCTACAGTTGTTGAGTAGAATGTTCTGTAAATATCTGTTAAGTACATTTATTCTAGGTTATAGTTTCAGTCCATTGCTTCTTTGTTGACTTTCTGTCTTGGTGACTGGTCCAGTGCTGTCAGTGGAGTATTAAAGTTCCCCACTATTACTGTTTGCTGTGTGTCTCATTTCTTAGGTCTAGTAGTAATTGTTTTTTAAATTTGGGTGGTCCGGTGTTATGTGCTTATATATTTAGGATTGTGACATTTTCCTGTTGGACTAGTCCTTTAATCATTATATAACGTCCCTCTTTGTCTTTTTTAACTGTTGTGGCTTTGAAGTCTGTTTTGTCTGATATAATAACTACTCCTTCTCCCTTTTGGTGTCCCGTTTGCATGGGATATCTTTTTCCACCCCTTTATCTTAAGTTTATGTCAGTTCTTACCTGTTTGGTGAGTCTCTTGAAGACAGCAGATACTTGGCTGGTGAATTCTTATCTATTTTGCCATTCTGTATCTTTTAAGTGGAGCATTTAGGCCATTTACATTCAATGTTACTATTGAGATGTGGGTGAGGTACTATTCTATTCATTACGCTAGTTGTGGCCTAAATATCTTGTTTTTTTCTTTTTCATTGTGTATTGTTTTATAGGCCCTGTGAGATTTATGTTCTGAGGAGGTTATATTTTGGTATATTATGAGGTTTTGCTTTAAGATTAGAACTCCTTTTAGCAGTTCTTGTAGTGCTGGCATGATAGTGGCAAATTCTCTCAGCATTTGTTTGTCTGAAAAAGACTATCTTTCCTTCATTTATGAGCTTAGTTTTGCTGAATACAAAATTCTTGGCTGATAATTGTTTTGTTTAGGGAGGCTAAAAATGTGAACCTAATCCTTTCTAGTATGTGAGGTTTCTGTTGAGAAATCTGCTGCTAATCTGATAGGTTTTCCTTTGTAGGTTTCCTGATGCTTTTGTATCACAGCTCTTAAGATTTTTTCTTGCATCTTGACATTAGATAACCTGATAACTATGTGCCTAGGTGATGATCTTTTTGTGATGAAATTCCCAGGTGTTCTTTGAGCTTCTTGTATTTGAATATCTAGATCTCTAGCAAGGCCAGGGAAGTTTTCCTTGATTATTCCCTCAAATAAGTTTCCCAGACTTACTAAGCTTTCTTTCCCTCCTTCCCTCCTTCCTTCCTTCCTTCCTTCCTTCCTTCCTTCCTTCCTTCCTTCCTTCCTTCCTTTCTCTCTCTCTCTCTTTCCTTCCTTCCTTCCTTCCTTCCTTTTTTTCTTTCTTTCTTTCTTTCTCTCTCTCTTTCTCTCTTTCTTTCTTTCTCTC
>NW_016804488.1:561565-599208 GCF_001698545.2 Rhinopithecus bieti
CTTTTTTTTTTTTTGAGGCAGAGGCTCGCTCTGTAGCCCGGACTGGAGTGCAGTGGCCGGAACTCAGCTCACTGCAAGCTCCGCCTCCCGGGTTTACGCCATTCTCCTGCCTCAGCCTCCTGAGTAGCTGGGACTACAGGCGCCCGCCACCTCACCCGGCTAGTTTTTTGTATTTTTTAGTAGAGACGGGGTTTCACCATGTTAGCCAGGATGGTCTCGATCTCCTGGCCTCGTGATCCGCCCGTCTCGGCCTCCCAAAGTGCTGGGATTACAGGCTTGCGCCACGGCGCCCCGCCGGCTCAGGGTAGAACTTTAATAACAGGAAGGAACATTCTTTTGTTGATATCCACTCCTTTCTCCTTCCCTTTGTTGGGGAATCTTTGGTGAACAATCCAAAGAGGTAGACTATATTGGCCCGGTGACATATCATTGAACACCTCCCAGAGGTCAATAGTATTTTCAAGATGAAAAATGTTTGTCTTGAATTTTTGGTTTTCTTTGAAGAATCTGAAGAAATAAAATATCTTCCAGAGATTCTGTCAAAAATCTGGGAGTGAGTCCCTGAACCCTAGGGGTCTCACACTGTTAGCCACAATAGGTTGGATCTGAGATCCTGGCAGCAGGGTAAGGTGCTAGGGAGAAGAAGGGGGATATGAGAAATAGGGAGCATCAACTTTAAATAATAAGCTTCAGAAAATATGATTAGGCATTGAGATTATCCAAGCATAAAGCTTGAGGATGGCCACTTGAGAATGCCGACTCCAAACCAATGGAGTCAGCATTCTAAAGTTACGGTTTCACATACGGATTTGTCCATTTTCATGCTGCTGATAAAGACATACCTGAAACTGCACAATTTACAAAAGAAAGAGGTTTAATTGGACTTACAGTTCCAATTGTGTACAATTGGTAGCTGGGGAAGCCTCACAATCACGGCTGAAGGCAAGGAGGAGCAAGTCACATCATACAAGGATGGCAGCAGGCAAAGAGAGAGATTGTGCAGGGTAATTCCTAGTTTTAAAACCATCAGATCTCATGAGACCAATTCACTATCACAAGAACAGCATGGGAAAGACTTGCCCCCATTATCTCCCACCTGGTCCCTCCCACAACATGTGGGTATTATGGGAGCTATAAGGTGAGATTTGGGTGGGGGCACAGAGCCAAACCATATCAATGTATGTAAGCAGAGACGGAGAAATTTTACACTTTCCATGCAAGACCAGTGCATAGTGACAGAGATTTTATCGGTTACAAATTGCTGCATTCCAAGGAAGATTATTACTTTGTGAGGAGGGGTAGTGATCTGAGGGAGTCTTATTTCTGGTGCTGTTTGGTCTTCCTAGTTATTTACAGGAAAAAAATGCAGCAGACTGTATAGACATACCCCCCGAAGGATCAGAATAATTTAACGTTACAACAGCTTTAAGTTCGATTATTTAATTTAACATTTCCCCCTTTTCATTAAGATCTTTCAAAGAAAGTATCGTAGACAAGCTCAAATGGTTTGGGCTCCTTTTATGTTTAGGAGTTTAATTCCACATCACTAGGAAGGGTAATTCTTAGAGTGTCATGTCTCACAGAAGAAGGAGCTTGTTAGGCTCTAAAGCTGATGAGGTATAGGCTGAATTTAACGCAACATGAAGTAAGTGGTTTTGAGACCTGAGTCAGGCTGCATGGCTACAACTTCAATTAAGGCAATTCTTTGAATGACAATTATTTTAGTTTTTTTCAGTTGTGCATTGACTACATCATGAACGAATGCCTCAGCAGCAGTAAAGACAAAAACAAGACAAAACAAAACAAAGGATTATAGTTTTGAGAACACGTAACAGCTTCTGCCACCAAATTCCCCAAGATCCAAACTAGCTGCTCAGCCAATCTTTTAGAGAGGATGTTGGATCCGAAAGGTTAGTTTTTTGGGCTTCCATATCAGTGATTAACTTATTCATGATTGGATTCATCTGGGATGCAGACATAATACTCAGTCTTTATGATAGCACAGGCTTCCCCCTGGGCTGCAGTGAGCATGTCTGCAGCCCTTCTCATAAGAGCAATGTCATTGTTTAATAATGAGATAGCCATGCAGCTATCATTTAGGGCCTCATTTTATATCGTTGGTTAGGGCCTCTACATGCCAAATGGCGTACTCAATACACAGTTGGGCAGAAATATGGAAGCTAAATGATCATACTGATGGGATACAGAAGAAACCCACTGACATTATAAATGAGGAAGATTTGCAGGCCTTGAAGGAATATTAACTGCTCAACCTTGTGTCCAGGCATAACCCAAAGAACAACGTCCTAACCATCCTAGGTGTACACGTGACCACAGATTGGTGCCACACAGCCAAGAAAGAGCCATTTAGAGCTAACCAATAAATACCCAGTCACTGTGTTCATTCAGGGGCATGTCAATCAGTACTTTGTGATATACTGATGTGGTTAGACATCTCCTTGGTTATCCATCCCATATCTCTAGTGCTATTGAGCCATGTATCTTTGGTGTGACTCTTTCATTCCCAACTTAAATCTGACCAAAAGAGAGGGTAAACCAGCTAAAACAGTCCCAAATTTGTATTATACTATCCCCAAATTCAGTTGCCTTATCTCTCAGTTGGGTCAGTGCCAGCACTAAAGCTAACAAATTGGTCTCTTTTACTGAAATGCTCTTTCCGTGTGCTTTGCTTTGTATAATATTATTAACAGGCCAGTGATGCACGTCATCCTTTGTCATGCTAGTATGAAGCAGTGATCACTGGTCTTGAGAAACATGGATATATTTCTGATACGCTGTCTAATCTGTCTTTGGAAAGGAGATGTCCACCATGGTAATCGCCAGAACCACTGGAGAGGGGCATGAGGCCCCATACCCAACAAGTGTTTTTCTGTAGTCTGCTAGCATAGTCCTGAGCCCACTGCAAGAAGAGGTTTGCTATGGGCAATAGCTGTTGATAGTGGCAAGAAAGTCCAATAACTAGGGATATAAAAACAAGAAAAGAAATTTAGTGGAAACTTGCAAAGAAAGATATACTTCATCTACTAACAATTATTAATAGTAAGCATTTATATAGATACAGGCCTAGTCCAGTGTCTTAGGAAAGCTGTGTATCTCAGATGTTGTCTTTTTCTCATTCTTGTTGGTTCTGGAGAATATTTTTAGATCACCAGTTGAGACAAAGTTCAAATTGGTGAAGTGGTTTTCTTTTTTTCTTTTCCTTTTTTTTTTTTTTTTTTTTTTTTGAGACACAGTTTTGCTCTTGTTGTTCAAGCTGGAGTGCAATGGTGCTATTTCACCTCACTGCAACCTCTGCCTCCTGTATTCAAACAATTCTCCTGCCTCAGCTTCCCTAATAGCTGGGATTACAGGTATGCACTACCACGCTCAGCTAATTTTTTGTATTTTTTAGTAGAGACAGGGTTTCTCCATGGCAGTCAGGCCGGTTTTGAATTCCTGACTGTAGGTGATCCACCCATTTCAGCCTCCCAAAGTGCTGGGATTACAGGCGTGAGCCACCGTGCCCGGTCGAAGTGGCTTTCTTTAAATGGGTGACATGAGTCAATTCCTTTTAGCTTAGTGGCATGAGGATTGGTTGGGAGCACCTGATAATTCCCTTTCATCTTGGCTGAAGGAAGTCTTTTAAAACGTCTTATTTCCCATAGACAAAATCTCCGGGTTGAAGTCCATGGTCCTTGAATTTTTCATCCTACAGAAGGTCACTATGGAGTCTTTTGCTAAATTATAGTTTCTAGTTGGCTGCCTTATAAAACTGTTGCAATTATACAACATATTCTCTTTTAATATCATATATTCACAGTTTTCTGGGAATAATTTCATAGGTCTGTCTGTTATAATTTCAAATGGAGACAGTCGGGGTTTACCAAAAGGGGTTGATTTTAGGTAAAGTAAAACCAATGGAACAGGTTTCAGACAAGGAATTCTACAAACCTCAGTAAATTTTTGCCAGTTGAGTTTTGAGTATTCTATTTGTGTTGAGGGTTAAACTCCAACCTTTTTTCTTCTGTTGTCCAAATTCCTACCTAAGAGGTTTGGGGAGTCATGCCCTACACACTACAAAGTCTCCTCAGAGGGGCTTATTTAACATAACCTGCTTTCCATCCTGACTCTGGCATAATGTTACATGACAGATAAGGAAAGAAATCAAAAGATTCTAACTCCAAATGTATTTCCTTGCCATATTTTGAAATTATCCTGCAAAGCTATCTCTTGGAAAACCTACATTCTGTAGAAAATCCCCTTTCCCATTCCAGGCCTTTTTCCTGATCCAGGAGAAAATCAGCTAAGGGTCTGGTACCTTTTTAAGTCTGATAAGAATCATTTACAATCTGTTCTCTTTGAAGCCCACTACCTGGATGATTCATTTGCAAACTAAGAACCTTGGTTGGCTGGCCACAGTGGTTCACCCTTGTAATCCCAACACTTTGGGAGGCTGTGGTGGGTAGATCACCTGATATCAGGAGTTCAAGAGCAGTCTGACCAATATGGTGAAACTCCATCTCTACTAAAAATACAAAAATTAGCCTGGCATGGTGACACATGCCTGTGATCCCAGCTACTCGGGAAGCTGAGACAGGAGAATCGCTTGAACCCGGGAGGCTGAAGTTGCAGTGAGCTGAGATTGCACCACTGCACTCCAGCATGGGTGACAGAGCAAGATTCCATCTGGGAAAAAAAAAAAAAAAAAAAAAAAAAGGAACCTTGGTCTCCAGAACCTCTTATCTTAACCTAGACATTCCTTTCCATTGATCCCAGGTTTTTCAATAAAGTCTTTTAATCAATTGTTAATCAGAAAATATTTAAATCTACTGATAACCTGGAAGCCGCCCACACCCACCTTCAGTGGTCCTGCCTTTTTGGACCAAAGCAATGTATGTCTTAAATGTATTTGAATGAAGTCTCATGTCTCCCCAAAATGTATAAAAACTAAGCTGCACCCAAATGTTAATGGTGCAGATTCTCTAGGTACTTGGCATCTTAAACAAAGAACTGGACAAAATGCACAAACAAAGCAAGAGAGGAATGAAGGGTTTTATTGAAAATGAAAATACACTCCACAGTATGGGAGTGAGCCTGAGTATAGGGAATCAAAGGCCCCATTATAGAATTTTGGGGAGTTTCAATATCCTCTACTTGGGATACGCCCTATGTAAATGGAGAGATGAAGTAAAGTTACAAAGTCATTTACTTGGCCTACACCCTATGGAGAGGTTATTTCCTGTCATAGCTGAATTGTGAATTTGTCTTATGTTCGCTGCCTCCAGACCCTATTTTCCTGCCTCATCTCCCCCTGAGAGATGTGATGAACCCAAAGTCCAAGGTCCTGAAGTTTTGTTGTAGTGTGGATGGCAAGGAAAGTCTTTCTCCAATGTTCTCAGAAGATTCAAACCATAAAAGGCCTTTTTACCTGGTGAAAATACACTGCAGCATAATAATCTACTGTTATAACATCAGCCCTCTTGCATGGGAAAGCTTTACAACCAGAAAACATGCATTGAAAATAACAATCGAATGATCCCTTTAAAACGTTTAAATGACCCACTGGGTATTTTCTTTTTCTTTTCTTTCTTTCTTTCTTTCTTTTTTTTTTTGAGACAGAGTCTTGCTCTGTCACCCAGGTTGGAGTACAGTGGCACCATTTCGGCTCACTGCAAACTGTGCTCACTGCCTGGCCCACTAGTTCATGGCAAAGATCAAGCAGACCTGCAGGTTATGACATCACTGCTTGGCCAAGTCACCAAATCATATCAATTTTTCCACCAAAATTGGAGAAATTTTTCTAAATAATTTCAGTTAACCCGAAGACTAGCTAAACAAATTATCCTGCAATTCCCAGATTGCCAGCTCACAGGCCAATCTCCTTCCTCAACAGGTATCAACCCTAGGGGACTAGAACCTAATCAGTCATGGCAAACATATGTTACTCATGTCCCTGAATTTGGAAAACTAAAATATACACATGTATCCATTGATACCAATTCCCACCTAATTGCTCTTCCTGGAGAGTCCGGCTGATATGTCATTAAACATCTTCTTCTCTTTTGCGTTTATGGGACCACCCACAGAGATTAAAACTGATAACAGTCCAGCTTACACCAGCTCACAATTTCAACAATTTTGCCACACATGGAATGTTCAACATTCTACGGGTATCACATGTAATCCCCAAGGACAAGCCATAGTAGAACCTGCCCACTCCACCCTTAAAAATATGCTCAGAAAACAACAAAGGGGGAATATGAGTAAGGATCCTGCAACACTACTGGCACGAGCCTGATTTACCCTTAGTTTCTTAAATTTAGAGGATAAATTTCAATCAGCTGTATAAAAGCACTTTGCAAAAATCACTCAAGATATAAAACCTTCAGTTTTATGGAAAGATGTAAATAGTAATGTATAGTGTGGTTCAAATGATTTGCTAACATGGGGAAGAAGATATGCTTGTGTTCAGACCCCTTCAGGTCCTCTTTGGATTCCAGTATGATGCATCAAACATTACCATGGCATGGTTAGGACCCAACCCAGTACCAGAAATGAAGGAATGACCCTGCAGGACCCACAGCCCTGGATGATGCAGCTTCCTTGGATGACACAGGCCCCGGACATTTGCTCAGGAGGCTGAGCAAATCCTGCTCCAGACACAGACACCATTCACTCCAAATAATCTGTTCCTTGCTATGCTTTCTGTTGTACCTTGCATCTCTCATAGGGTGTTAATCTTTTTTAGCCTCTCACTTTGCCTGCTACCTGTACCTGCTACACTGTATTGGACCCATCTTCTAGATCTGCCTTTTTTCTGCCCTATTACTTGGGCAGACACTCCCTTCCAAGCCTCTAACAATGTGACTGATTGGCTGGAAGGGGTTGACATACCCCATACCCCAGTGGAGTCTCTCATTAATGGCACACAATGGACTGAGGTGCCAAGTAACACTACATATCACTCCTTGATTGGAAAAGAATAACATTGATTATATTCATGTTTGTCTTATATTATTTACTGGTTCTAGGATGCAAAGCTGGAACATGAGCTGTAACTGCCGCACCAGTCAAACCTGTCGCTGCATACATCTGTATGTTTCCATCAGCAAAACCTGATGCAAACAAAACAAAATGAAACAAAACAAACAAACAAAAAAACAGAAAATGGGGAGATGTGGAGGATCGGTCAGAGTGGTGGGAAAAACTCTAGGGAAAGGACGCAAACCTTCTGAAAGGTCGGAAGGTTCTACAAAGCCCTGTGGGAGAATAGCTGAAGGCAGTTGTTCTATTACCCTGATGCAGAGGGGCAAAGAGTAGGTACAATGGAGTGTAGGGGAATTTAACTTAAACAGGCTTGTTTACGTATGTTGACCAGGAACTGACCTTTGATCATTCACACACATGACATTCCCTGAAAGGGGAACAATAAATGTTAATTACCTACAGGTTGTGTTTGTTCCAGGCTTTTGGCATTATGCCTGCACTGAATAAAAGCAAGCAGCTCCAGCTTCTCGGGGCTGCTCTTTGGCCACTAGAGCTTGGCAGTCACCTAGCTGCTCTCACACTGCATACCTGTGTCTGAGTTCTCATTTTATCCAGGGTCTGCAGGACAGACCCGGCAGAGGATATTTCCTGTCATAGCTGCAGTGTGAATTGGCCTTATGTTCTCTTCCTCTACACCCTATTTTCCTGCCTCACAACTACCCTGGACACATGTTCTCAGGATCTCCTGAGGGCTGTGTCACAGGCCATGGTCATTCATATTTAGCTCATAAAGGCTAAACTGCTTTTTCTTTTTTGAGACAAAGTCTCACTCTGTTGCCGGGCTGGAGTACAGTGGCACTATCTTGGCTCACTGCAACCTCCACCTCCTGAGTTCAAGCGATTCTCCTGCCTCAGCCACCCAAGTAGCTAGGACTACAGGGGCTTGCCACCATGCTTAGCTAATTTTCATATTTTTAGTAGAGATGGGGTTTCACCATGTTGGCCAGGATGGTCTTGATCTCTTGACCTCTTGATCTACCCTCAGCTTCCCAAAGCGCTGGGATTACAGATGTGAGCCACTGCACCTTGCCATAAGCTCTTGATTTTTTTTTATCTTGCCCAAATTCCTATCTAAGCGGTCTGGGGAGTCATGCCCTACAAACCATAAAGTCTCATTAGATGGGTTTTATTTAACCCTATATATTGTGACTTACTTTCCAACCTGACTCTGGCATAACATTATGAGACAAGGAACAAAATCAAAATATTTTACCCCAAAAACATGTTTCTTTGTCACATTTTGAAATGTCCCTGCAAGCTGTCTTTTATGGGGAAAATTTGCATCTGTAAAGAATATCAGTTAAGATAACTAGACCTTTTCCTTCCAGGCCCTTCCAATTCTGAATAGGTTAACTGAGAGTCTCACACCTTTTAAAAGGTCTTAATAGGAAGCATTTGTCATCTATTGTTTCTAAGGGCAGTTGCTATGAGACTTCAAAAGAATCTTGGTCTCCACAATCTTTTATCTTAACCTGAACATTTCCTTTCTATTGATCTCAGGTCTTTAGACAAACTCAACCAATTGTCAATCAGAAAATGTTTAAATTTACCTATAGCCTGGAAGCTGCCCAGACCCTGCCACCCAATTTGAGTTGTCCAGCCTTTCTAGAACAAACCAATAAACCAATGTATTTCTTAAATGTATTTGACTGAAGTCTCATGTCTCCCTAAAATGTATAAAATCAAGCTGCACCCCCAACCACCTTGGGCACATGTTCTCAGGACCTCCTCAGCATCATGGGCCATGGTCACTCATATTTGGCTCAGAATAAATCTCTTTGAAGATTTTACAGTTTGACTCTTTTCATCAACATTCAGAATAAATCTCTGAATATTTTACAGAGTTGGACTCTTTTAGTCACCAGTGTGTTCCACTAATCCAGATGACTAAGGGTGATTGGCACAAGGAAAATGTTGTAGAATGGGCCATATTTCACATGCTGACTGGATTATTTGTCTAATAAAATAAGTGTCCCATACACTCATAAAATGAGTTCATTTGAGAGGAACTCCCAAAGTTGAAATTATTTTTTTCTAAGGGAATTTTACTTATGGCCAAAAGTTATGGTGGTAGGTGAATAAAATCTAGTTGCCATACCTCCAAGCAGCCTTTAAGATAAACAACCTTGATAACTGTGTAAAGGTTTCCACGGATTATATTTTGGGCAGGGATTTTTACTCACACAATGGGTGGGTTCAATTGCTTGGTGGGTGACAGTTCACTTGAAGTGGCATTGATATCTTGGGTAAATACCAGAGGTTCATTGTCTCACACCAGGGAAATCAAGGACGTGAACATACAAGAAGTGAGTTTAAGAGTGGAGGTTTCATAGACAAAAGATAAAGAAAAGAGAATTGCTCTTTCTTGCAGAAAGAGAGGGGCTCCTGAATGGGTTTTCTGGACCGCTGCATAGTGCATGGGGTCTTATAGGCTGGCTTGAGTAGGCAGTGTCTGATTTACATAGGGCCAAAATATTGGTTGGACCAGGTGTGCCATTTACATAGCACGCAAAGAAGCTGGCCACCGCACCCTAATCTTTTGTTATGCAGTTGGATTCTCTACCTGGCCAGTGCCATGTTGCCTGCTCCTTACTGCACACATGGTTGACAAAGAAAAGAGAAGATGTTAGGAAAACCAGCCCCACACCACCCGGCGGGTACCCTGAGTCCAGCGGAGACAAAGGAGTTAGAGACAGAATAAGAGTTTAAAAGGCGAGTCCAGGGGACCAGAGCGTCGGAGGCTTGCTCACGGCCCAGAGCTCTCAGGCTCCGCCTAATTTATTGGTTTACAAGCTCTTTGTTCTTAGGGCAGATGGGAGGCGGAGGAAGGGATGAGGAAAAGGATTAATCAGTGAAGGAGAACTCGTGAGTCATTCAATAAGATGTATAGCAGTGGTGGTTTCTGTGAATTTCCTTGAGCAAAAGCGTGTATCTAAACTACTTAAGATTTTTAACTTATCATCGGGACTGAAATGGGTGGGAGCAGGTTTCGGGAGGAGCCAAGACGTTTGATTATACTCCACTGCTTCAAGGGAGTGTTATCTCCCTGAGCAACCTGTGGAATGCTGCAGAGTGATTATGCTCCCAGGTATAAAGACATGAAGGCAATAAGAAGACTTTTCTTCTCAGAGGCCGCCCATGGCTACCCATGGGTGTCTCACACAGGGGAGACCAACTCATCTGGCACCCTAGAAACTCTCTTTCCCACAGAAGATGGAGCCACCATGTTGAACATTCTTGGCCCCCAGGTAGCCTTTTCCTGCAGGCACAGCTGCCGGCGTTCACCTGTGCAAGCTCCAGCTTGCTTATCTATGTTTGCAGCTCGATTTTACAGGCTGCTCTTTGTTAAAGAAGAAATGATTTGACAGGGCTTGGTGGTTCACCAAGGCCAAGGTGGGCGGATCACTTGAGGTCAGGGGTTTGTGACTAGCCTAGCCAACCTGGTGAAACCCTGTCTGTACCAAAAATACAAAATAATTAGCTGGGAGTGGTGGCGTGCACCTGTAATCCCAGCTGCTCCGGAGGCTGAGGCATGAGAATCCCTTGATTGCAGTGAGCTGAGATCATGCCACTGCACTCCAGCTTGAGCGACAGAGCAAGAAGTTGTCTCAAAAATAAAAATTAAAAAAATAAAGAAAGAAATTATTTTGGGGCTACTTTTATTAAAAGGAAAACTTTACCAAGGACTCTTACCCTCACTATCTGCCTAAATAATTTCTGTTTAACTCCTGTGTCACAATGACCACAACCAAGGAGGATTTAACAAGGAGTTTTATTATTTGTAACAAGTAAGGAGGACACCAGGCATAGTTCCTAAAGCAGTGCCTCCCTGAGCGATGGTGGAAACAGGGCTTTTACTGGGCTGGTGAGTTGATTTATTTTATGTAGAGGTAAAGTAAAGGCAGTGCAGGTGCAGTTGCTGATCATGCTTCTACACACATCACATGTATAGGAAAAGTTGAGTAAGTTCCTCCCTGGGAGAGGATTTTAGTATGGCAATGAGGGGAGTTCACTGAAGTTCATTTCCAAATCTAGCATGATTGGATCCCACTGGTTTTTGTTTTTCAGGTGCTGGACTTCTTCATGGAATTCAAGGTGCAATAGTTACAAGTGGGTAGTTTTTCACAGTGCTACCCCAAAACTGGGGACCTAGGGTTACAATGTGGTAGCACTTGTACACCTTATGAGCCACATTTGGACCAAGTTTCCTATTATATTTTTTTCCCCAAGCAATCAAATGATTGAGACTTCAAAGAGTTAAATCTTGCACATAAATTAAGAAAGATAGCAGTAATTTGATTGGGAGTATGGGTAGACCATTTGGTCTATACCATAGCCCAGTTTCAGAGGAGTGTGTTCCCCCTTTTGTTTCCCAGTTTTCTTTTCGTTTTGAAATGCCCTTGTCAAGGTAAAGCATTGAAGTGCTAGATATTACTTTCACAAAACCTCAGAGTGTGCATTATATAAACTGCTTGCCTCCTCAGTCCTGTAATCCTTCCCCGTTTGTGATGGCTTTCACCCACCCTTCCTTCCTTCCTTCCTTCCTTCCTTCCTTCCTTCCTTCCTTCCTTCCTTCCTTCTTTCCTTCCTTCCCTCCCTTCCTCCCTTCTTCCTTCCTTCCTTCCTTCCTTCTTTCCTTCCTTCCCTCCCTTCCTCCCTTCTTCCTTCCTTCCTTCCTTCCTTCCTTCCTTCCTTCCTTCCTTCCTCCCTTCTTCCTTCTTCCTTCCTTCCTTCCTTCCTTCTTTCCTTCCTTCCCTCCCTCCCTCCCTTCTTCCTTCCTTCCTTCCTTCCTTCCTTCCTTCCTTCCTTCCTTCCTTCCTTCCTTCTTTCCTTCCTTCCCTCCCTTCCTCCCTTCTTCCTTTCTTCTTTCCTCTTTCTCCTTTCCCCTCCCTTCCCCTGTTCTCCCCTCCCATTTATCCCTTCCTTGCCTTCCCTTCCTTTCCTTTTCCCTTTCTCCTTTCCTCACTCCCTTCCTCCCTTTTATTTTTTTTTTAAATAGATCATAATATATTTCTCTGACATTTAAACCTGTAACTTTTAAAAATTTAGCAATGAATAAGTTATATCTGTAAAATGCCTCTAAACTTTAGACAATTGCTGAAAACTCCAATAGCATTCAGTCTAGCAAAGATTTTGCAAAACTGGAAGGATTTTTCTCATTTCCTAATATGAAAAGCCAAAAGAATTAACTTTGTAACTGATTAATAGACTTCAATAAAAATATACTATAGAGCCAGAATATGAAATAGAATATTAAGAAAAAATACCATCTGGTTATTGAGAAGTGAAGGAAAAGGTCACCAAACAAATTGTGTAAACTCTCACGTGATACAGAATAATAATGGAAAGAGTGCCACCTTAATGAGGTCTTAATTTTCTTTAAACAAATAAGAAAATGAAGAAAAAAAGCGTGTTTTAAACAACCACCATTGAAGCCAAACCAATTCTACTGTTTCAAAAGATGGTTATCAGCTTTCCATGTCGTAAGAGCAGAATCCACCCTCAAGTTAGAGATTTGAACTGTAGTTACCCTCGAAATGACACCACCATAGTTTATACATTTCACAGTTTTTCTTTTCTTTTTCTTTTTTTGAGACAGAATCTCACTGTGTCACTCAGGCTGGAGTGCAGTGGTGTGATCTCAGCTCACTGCACCTTCTGCCTCCTGGGTTCAAGTGATTCTCCCACCTGTAGCTGGGGTTAGCTAATTTTTGTATTTTTAGTAGAGACAGGGTTTTGCCATGATGGCCAGGCTTGTCTTGAACTCCTGGCCTGAAGTGATCCACCTACTATGTCTGCCTCCCAAAGTGCTGGGATTGCAGGCATGGGCCACCATGCCCAGCCACATTTCTCAGTTTTTCTAAAGCAGATCTTTTAGGACTAATGGGCCAGTCCTGCCTATTTTCTAGCTGTTTGCTGAAATCATCAATCCTTTGATCCTTAGCAATCCTTAAAAGTCCAGACTGTCTGAAAACCACTGGAGGTGACAGGGATGTCCTCCAAGGGGGCTGGGGATAAGGGAGAGGGTTATGTCAGAGTCCAGAGTTTGCATCATTGCCTGCTTTTTAATAGTGAGTGAGCTCTGTTTCCAGAACCTCAGTTTACCTAAGGTTTCCTGAAATGAGAAAAATCTTCATGCCCTATCTGCTTTGCAGGGTCATTGTGAAGATCAAGGAAAATCACAAAATAAAAAAGTATTTGTAGACTGTTTGACAAATGGAAGCCCACACAGGGCTCCCTTTAGTTCTGTGAAGGTGGGTACCTCCTTTCTCTGTGGTCTGGAAGCACCTTGTGTTCTCTGCTATTAGAGAATACCTTGTCAAAGTTTAAATATTTAAGCCTTCCATTTATTAAATTGTGAGTTTAAGGAGAGAGAACCATTTACCTTTGTAACCAGTGCTTACCAGAGTGTTCAGAACATGGGAATCTATTTGATAACAGTTTGCCAAATGGGTGTGAGCAAGTCATTCTCAGGATTTAGCTGCAAGATACTTTTGTTCAATATCACACAAAATGAATCCTATCCTTGCTAATCCCCAAATAATCACAATCTGAATGGCTTGCTTAGTGATAATTTTATTCATGTAAGAATTATTTATCATATGGCATAGAGGATGTTGTCCCTGGGGTGGGGGTAATTAGTGTGGAAAGTAAATGACTCCCTGATGCTTTTTGCCTTTAGGATTGAGTTACCTTGAATCACATGGGGTTCAGGTGTGTTCCCGCCAAGCAATTTCACTGCCCTGCAGGGAAGCTCGAATTCACAGGAAAGAGTTGAAGCAATTAGTCCAAAACAGTGGTTCTCAATGTGTGGCTCTGAAAGAACAATGTAAATAATACTCGAGAACTTGTTAAAAATGCAATCCTTGGTCCTCAGACCTAAGGAATTAGAAAGTCTGTGGATGGGACCGAGAAATCTATGGTTTAATCACCTCCAAGTGATTCTGATACCCACTTGTGTTTGGGAACAACTTCCAAAACCAAGGAAATCCCAGCGAGTTCTCTGTTAATGAAGGTTCTGACCATCTCATGTAGGATGGTTTCATCTCCAGGTTATCATCCCAACTGCGACTGACTTCACAGTTAAGAAGTTTATTATGTCACATTACAAGGAGTCCAGATGGAGAGTGGATTCAGAATCACTGCGGTGTCGGATGGGGCCCCAATCCCATTTCCCTGTGGTTCTCCTCACTCTGCCTTCCTTTGCGGATTGACTTTGTTTTTGTGCTTGGTACGTGGCCATGGCTGTTACAGTTGTCACATCCAAAACAAAGACGTCTCATCTGGTGTTCTCTTCTCGACAGTTAGAAAAACTTTCAGTGAAGCTGCAGTTGAACACCTCTTCCTATGTGTCTTTTTGGTAAACACAGAGTCACATGGGAACTCCTATACCAGTTCTGTGGAAAGAGGGGGAGACTACTTTGACAGATCAATTGAGTTTTGCTTTTGAATCTGGGTATTCCGTTCTTATTTGTGAGTCCCATGTGTCATAACTGGTCACCAGAACAGAAGAAGACTGAAGCTCTGCCTGCAAGTCTTGTTTTTGTAATTTTTTTTTTTTAAATTTCATATAGTTCACTCTTTTGGATGTACTGTTCTATGACCCTTTTAAAAAACTTTTTATTTTGAACTAAGTGTAGACACAGAAAGTTGCAAAGATGACATGGAGGGATCCCATGTAACTTTCCTGTAGTTTCTCCCAGTGGTTATATCTTATGTAACTGTGGCATAATACCAAAATCAGAAAATTGACATTAGCACAATGTGCATGTACAGTTCTGTGCTCTTTTATCACACATACAGATTCATCTAACTGCAATCAGGATACAGAACTATTCTATTCTATTCTATTTATTTATTTATTTATTTATTTTGAGACAGAGTCTCGCTCTTTTGCCCACGCTGGAGTGCAGTGGCACAATCTCTGCTCACTGCAAGCTCCGTCACCTCCCGAGTTCACACCATTCTCCTGCCTCAGCCTCCCTAGAAGCTGGGACTACAGGTGCCTGCCACCACGCCCGGTTAATTTTTTTGTATTTTTAGTAGGGACAGGGTTTCACCGTGTTCACCAGGATGGTCTCGATCTCCTGACCTCGTGACCAGCCCACCTCGGCCTCCCAAAGTGCTGGGATTACAGGTGTGAGCCACCGTGCCCAGCCAGGATACAGAACTATTCTATCACATCAAACATCTCCCTTGTGCTAGCCCTTTGTAATCACTTCCAACACCCCAGTTCCTGATTTCTGGCAACTGCTAATGTGTGTTTCATCTTGATACTCTTGTCATTTTGAGACTATCATATTAATGGAATTATATAGTATGTGACTTTTTGTTCATTCGGTAATATCCTTGAGATTCATCTAGGTTGCATGCATCAATAGTCCGCTCCTTTTTTTTTTTTTGGACAGAGTCTCACTCTGTTGCTCAGACTGGATTGCAGTGGTGTGATCTTGGCTCACTGCAACCTCCACCTCCTGGGTTCAAGTGATTCTCTTGCCTCAGTCTCCCAAGCAGCTGGGATTACAGGTGCCCACCACCGCGCCCGGCTAATTTTTGTATTTTTAGTAGAGGCGGGGGTTTCACGATGTTGGCCAGGCTGGTCTTGAACTCCTGATCTCAGGTAATCCTGCCACCTCGGCCTCCCAAAGTGCTGGGATTACAGGCATGAGCCACTGTGTCCAGCCATCCATTCATTTTCATTGCTAAGTCATACTCTGGTATGGATGTAAGACAGATTGTTTAATCATTCACCTATTGAAGGAAATTTTGGTTGTTTCCAGTTTTGAACTATTACTAATGAAGTTGCTATGAACATTCATGTACAGGATCTTGTGTGAACATGTTTTCATTGTTTAAATAAGTGCTCAGGAATATGATTGCTGGATTATATGGTGCGTGTATGTTCAGTTTTCATTTTTATTATTATTATTTTTGAGACAGGGTCTCACACTGTTGCGCAGGCTTGAGTGCAGTGGTGTGATCTCAGCTCACTGTAGCCTCAACTTCTTGGGCTCAAGCAATCCTCCCACTTCAGCCTCCTGAGTAGCTGGGATCACAGGCACGTGCCACCACACCCAGTTAATTTTTTGTCATTGTTGTTTTTTATAGAACAGGATTTTGCCATGTTGCCCAGGCTGGTCTTGAACTCCTGAGCTTAAGCGACCTGCCCACCTTGGCCTCCCAAAGTGCTGGGATTATAGGTGTCAGCCATCGCTCCTGGCCTGTACATTCAATTTATTTTTTTTCTTTGAGATGGAGTCTCACTCTGTTGCCCAAGCTGGAGTGCAGTGGCATGATCTCAGCTCACTGCAAACTTCACCTCCTGGGTTCAAATGATTCTCCTGCCTCAGCCTCCTGAGTAGCTGGGACTACAGGCACGTGCCACCACACCTGGCTAATTTTTGCATTTTTTAGTAGAGAAAGGATTTTACCATGTGGCCAGGCTGGTCTTGAACTCCTGACCTCAGGTAATCCACTTGCCTTGGCCTCCCAAAGTGCTTGGATTACAGGTGTGAGCCACTGTGCCTGGCCTGTATGTTAAATTTTTAAAGCAACTACCAAACTATTTCTGGAGTGGGCATACCATTTAGTCATCTCACCAGCAATGTATGAGATATCTAATTTAACTGCATCCTTGCTACCATTTGGTATTTACATTAATTTTTTTTTTTTTTTTGAGACGGAGTCTCGCTCTGTCGCCCAGGCTGGAGTGCAGTGGCCGGATCTCAGCTCACTGCAAGCTCCGCCTCCCGGGTTTACGCCATTCTCCTGCCTCAGCCTCCTGAGTAGCTGGGACTACAGGCGCCCGCCACCTCGCCCAGCTAGTTTTTTGTATTTTTAGTAGAGACGGGGTTTCACCGTGTTAGCCAGGATGGTCTCGAACTCCTGACCTCGTGATCCGCCCGTCTCGGCCTCCCAAAGTGCTGGGATTACAGGCTTGAGCCACTGCGCCTGGCCTACACTAATTTTTATTTTGGTTGTTTTAAGACTTGTGTAGTGATATCCCAGCTTGATTTGAATTTGTATTTCCCTGATGGCTAGTGACGTTGGACATCTTTTCATGGTCATATTTGCATATCTTCTTCACTGATATGTCTCTTCATGTTTGAATTTGAAAAATTCAAATTATAATTTTTTTCTTTCATGAATTTTTTTTGTGTTGCATCACTGTATTCTTTCTTTTTTTTTTCTGCACTAATATCTTTCTTCTCTTCTTCAGACTCATCAGTGATCAGAATGTTAGAGTCTTTGGTATTGTTTCAGACACTCTTGAGGCTATGCTTTTTTTTCCTCAATCATCTTTTTCCCTCTGTTGCTCATATTAGATGATTTTTATTGCTCTATCTTCCAGTTTCCTGATTCTTTAATTTTCATATACATTCAGTTATTGAGCCTCTTCAGGGAATTTTTTATTTCTGTTATTTTATATTTCATTTTCATAATTTTCCATTTGGTTCTTTTTTTATAGCCACTAATTCTTTGCCAAGAATTACTTTAGGTGTTTCAACAGTGTTTGCTGTCACCTAATGGAGCATGGTTATAATAATTGCTTTAAAGTATTTATCTAATAATTTCAAAGTCTGTGTTATCTTGGGATTGCCATCTGTTAATTGCCTTTTCCTCTGAGAGTTATAAAAAAGGTTTTTCTGGCTCTTATGTATGTTGCGTAATTGTGGATTCTCTCTTGGATATTTTGAATATTATGTTACAAGATTTTGGGTCCTAATAAAATCTTCTGAGGGAATGTTGTTTATTTTATTTTATTTTATTTTTTGAGGCAGGGTCTCACTCTGTAGTCCAGGCTGGAGTGCAGTGGTGCTATCTCTGCTCACTGAAGCCTTGACCTCCTGCGGTCAGTTGATCCACCTCAGTGGCCCCCAAGTAGCTGGAACTTCGGGTGTGTGCCACCACACCTTGCTATTTTGTTTTGTTTTGTGTTTTTTTGTAAAGATAGGGTTTCACCATGTTCCCTAGGCTGGCCTCGAACTCCTGAGCTCAAGCAATCTGCCCGCCTTGGCCTCCAAAAGTGCTGAGTTTACAGGTGTGAGCCATGGTGCCCAGCCTGTTTTGCTTTATTTTAACAGGTAGTTAACTTAGTTGGGTTTGCTCTGCAAGTCTTTACCCATTTTCTTTAGGCTGTGCATTCAACGTTAATTTCAAAGCTGTTGCAGTGCTGTTTTGTCTGCTTTATATGTATGCCACCTAGGGGCCAGTCTGGGTCCTGGGGAGTGTTCAATGTTGTAGTTTAGTTCTCAAAGTCTTTGCTGTGTTGTTTCTTGTCCATTCCATAGCTCAGGGATAATCTCAGGACTTTACACACTGATCTAAAGGCTCTTGTCTTTAACTCCCTCTATTTTGTGATGTTCCTCACACATAGCAATTCTTAGGGTCACTCTTTCCTGGTGCCCTAGTTAGGAAGCTGGTACTTTAGCGTTTCTGTGCTGTTGCATGCTTCCTACAATAGCGTCCACTTCAGGGCAAAGCAGCAAGTAATTGAGGCTGCGGGGCTGCTATCACCACTGTCATCACTGCAGGAGTCCAGATTTGTTATGGGTGTTCACCAGAACTAGGGTTGGGAGACACGACATGGGAGTCTTTATGCAGGGACTCTTTTGTAGGTTCTCTGGTGAGTGTAAGAGTGTGTATTTTTATTTTTTTCTCTCCCTTGGAGCCTTTTCCATATATCACAATTCCAGGATTTGGGTTGCCCTAAAGTCTATGTAAGGCAATATGAGCATAACCAAATTTTAAGAAAAGGGGAAAATTTTACTGCCATCTGGATTATTTTCTGAGTTTGATTTCTCTGTCCAGTCTCTGTGTTTCTATTCACTTTTCAACATTCTTCAATAATTTTTTTCTATACGATTTTAAGACGTATTAGTTGCAGTAAATGGGAGATAGGGTGGGATGGGCTTAATCCATTCTAACTGGAACCAGAACCTTAAATCTTGGCTTTAAAGTAAAAAGGTCATGGTCCAGAAATAAGGCAGGACAATTTGGAAGAATATTTATCAAATTAAAAAAAATTTACTCCCTAGGAGTCTAGATACATTTGTCTAAAATACAAATGGATGAGATTATTAGGAAAAACTGAATGGAAATAGTTTTAAGAGGGGAACTTGTACCCATCTCATCTCCCCTACCATGTTATCTCCAAGGTGGAGACAACACAGCCCCAAATAGCACTTGGGACCTGAGTGTAGAGGAGGCTAGTGCTCCACTTCCTTCTGAAGCCCTGAGCGGTGAAAGCCTTCCAGGGAATCTGTGCTATCATGGCATGAGAGTGGTAGAATAGAGATGACAGGGGGTCATTGAGGCAGAGATAGTCCCACTGAGATACTCATGGTACCAGGGGATGTCAAAGAACAGCTGAGGGCTCTCTATGTCTCTGAGAAAAAGGGGAGAGAGGTCTCATGGTCAGGATAAGAAGTCATAGCAACAAAGGTCCAGCGGCCTTTGCTATGACAGGAGCCTAAATTCAAATGTGGGCATTCCAGTAGAGTGCAGCAGTGAGGTGGAGTGATGCCGTGGATTGCTCAGGACCATCCAACATAATGTTGGTAAGGGGAGCGATCAGACCTGTGTACAAATTTGGGAGCAGTGAGTGATTGAGTGGTATTTAAAGCCATAAGCTTGGCTGAGGTGTGGGTGAGATGAGAAACTGGCAAACACTGAGTCCAGGACACTCTGAAGTTCAGAGGATGGAAAGAGGAGGAGGAAATGATAGCAGAGACTGAGAAGGTTGGGCCAGAGAGGTGGAAAGGGAGGCAAGAGAAAGTTGTGAGGAAGGAATGAAGTACTGTGCCAAACACCACTGCTGGGGTCATGCAGGAAGAGGTTAGCTTTGGTCTGGTTTTTAGATGTGGAAACGTGGAGCATGGGGTTCACAGAAGAAAAGTCAGTGGAGTGGTAAGGACAGAGCTTGACAGCCATGGATTTAAGGTGGATAGAATGAAGAGTTGTGGATGGAAAGAATATGCACTTGGTCTTAGCTAAAAGGCGGAGAAGCAATGACAGAAGATTGACAACTATTTTGAAGAATTCTGATGTTAGTAAACAAAGATACAGTGCAGTACTTGGATGAACTGATTTTTATTTTATGGTAGTTATCTTAGCGTGTTTGTGTGCTCATTAAAGGGAGGAAAACTGATGATCCTGCAAAGGGTACGAGATGCAGCCAGTGCAGCAAGAGGGAGCTGTCTTTAGGCAGGGACAAGGTGGGTCAATCCATTGTGTCAGGAGGGAAGGCAGATGACCTTAGTAAAGATAAGCCAACCTGGTCCATTTGGTGGAGGGATTCTGTGAAAGTTTTATTCTAACTGCCTCTGTTTATTCAGTGAAATATCAAGCCTTAGTTTTTGCATTTGTAAAATAAAATATGTAATACCTACCTATTTTATTGGTTTGGTTCATTTAAACACATTTTGGAAATTGCAAGACATTGTACAAATATAATCATTGTTATTGGCTTTGGTAAAGTTGTTGCCTCTCTTTGGTTATCGATGTTTTCTTCCTGAGGTCCTCAGGATTCTAGAATGTTGATTTGGGAGGCATCAGCTCCTCACTGCCCTAACCTGACAACAACTCCTTTAGGGTGAATTCTCTTCCCTCATCCGTACACTGGAGGAATGGTAATTTTTAGGTCCTATTGCTAATAGAATTTTAGATTTTGCATTATGATTCTGCCATCCTATGCTTTCAAATTAGACCTAGAGGCTCTGACACCAGAGTAAACAGACATTGCATTTCATATTTTCACCTGGAAAAATACAATTTTACTTAAATGGAAGATGCAAGGAGCATGGTTTAAACCTCAGATTGTCTCAAAGAGATGAAAAGAAGAATTCTACTCAATGCCCTTAAAATCCTGGCAACTTTTCTTTCAATGGAGAAAAGTAAGTGTTAGTAGATTTTTGAGGATTTCTTTTAAATTTTCTTAGCTCAATGGTCACTAAATAGCATTAAAAGTTGAAAACCACTTGTTTGTTTCAACTTTTTCAATCCAACTCTGTTTCAGCCTATCCATTTATTATCCTTTGAACAGACAAAATTCTTTAGGACGAGGTTGAAATTATGTTTTTTTTATTAGTGTAAAGAAGGAAACTAATTCAGATTAATGAGACATTACAGAAATTAGCAAGAGAGAATTTCAGTGTCAGAAAAGTAAAAGTTTATTTAAATTACCTTTGGAGACAATTGTTTTCAAGATTTATAAATTACAATTAAATATGAAGGATTTGAGTCAGGAAAGTTCTTTAAGTTATGAAACTTCTAATTTCTTATTGTTCCTAATTTTAATAAAGCTTTTTAACAGAGACAAAGAGGCAATTTTACCTGAAAACACGGAATATTTTACTTATAACTGTGAAACCACATTACCATAACCTTTCAAAGGAATCAGTCAAGCGTTTCTTGATCATCTCATGCATTCAAGTCCATTGCATGCTCAACTGACAGTTTGCTGGGCTCTTTGGGAACTATTCAGCTCTGACCAACTCAATTTATGTTTGAAACTTATTCAATCCAAGCAGCATTAGACTTAAGTGTAGCTGGGAAAGAGATAAGTTGGTTTTTGGCCTGCAGGGGCCTTTGTTCTTCATTCCTTTCTTTCCTGGATTAGGCCCTCCTTTCTTCCTTCCCTCCCTGGTCTGTGTGGGGCTTCATGTACCCTTACCCCATCCACTTCTCTAAGGAGTCAAACCTCCATTCAAAGAATCAAGTAAAATGGCTTTGGGGTGAAAAGATGGGAGGTGGTAGAGGTGCAAAAAACAGCAGAGACTAGGAGCAAGTTTTGTTATTAGTCATAAAGCCAAATGTTACTTTTGTAAACCAATATGCCATGTCTTATGAGAAAGCACCAGTAGACATGGAATTCTGATTTGCAATGACTGATGCATGAGGAACGCGATCTGTCCTACACAGATAATTTGTGATTCTGTAGTGACTATAGAGGGACCAGTGCTCCTCTGAGGGAAATTCAACTTTAGACATGATCTCTGAAAAGTTTCATCCTCTGGATCCTTTCATATAAAGACTTTTCTGCTAACTCCATGATTTTCTTGATTTTCTCAGTGCCTTTCAGGGTCAAAGAAATTCCCTGATCTAGGTAAGGTGTGAGCATCAACCTTAAATTCCTTAGCAAGACTCATCTTCAGGCACCCAAATGCAAGTTTAGGTTGCAGGTCCCCTTTTTAACCCCTTTGTGTTAGTCTGCTAGGGCTGCCATAACAAAATACTGCAGACTGGGCAACTTAAACAAGAGAAAGCTATTTTCTTACTGTTCTGGAGGCCAGAAGCCCAAACTTAAGGTGCCACTAAGGTTGGTTCCTGGTGAGGGAGGCCTCTCCTCCTGGCTTATAGCCAGCCACCTTCTAGCTATGTCCTCACATAGCCTTTCCTCTGTGTGTGTCCACTCCTGCTGTCTCTTCTTTTCCTGTAAGGACACTGGTCTTATCAAATTAGATAAGACTAACCTTTATGATCTCATTTAACTTTATTGACCTCCCTAAAGGCTCCATCTGCAAATACAGTCACATTGGGGGCTAGGGCTTCAACATTAAATTTTGGGGGAAGGCAATTCAGTCCATAACACCCTCCTTTCCTTCTTGGACTCTTGTGATATCGGTTTCATAGTAAATGTCTCACTTCCTAATCACTGTTGAACTAGCAAACCTTCACTTTTGTGCATTATAGTAGAGGAGAGACTGATGACCTTTCTTTCATGGCTTTCTCCTTTGATTGTCATGGCTGCATTTGGACTTTTAATGCTTTCCTCTTTGCGCATCATCCACTGAGTAGAGAGTTGTAGAAGAGGTGGTTGTTGAGGCAGGTGGCTGACATCAGGGAAGACGGTAATAAGTGAGTCAATCTTGGGATGGAAGAATCTGGGAGCAGGCAGCATTAGGAGAATGAGGATTGTATTAACCATTTAATCGCATTTCATCCATGGTGTTCTCTTCACATTGTACTGATTGAAACAATAAGGCTATGGATGGCCAAGGTCATGCTGGTCATTAACTACAGGTTGGATTAACTGCATGCTGGTCATTAACTCCCACCTGGAAGATTCCAGTGCCAGAACCTGACTTCCCTTGGAAATCCAGCTACTTACTGTGCCACAAACCTCCCACCTCCACTTTTTCACTTCCCTTGGCTTCTCCTCCTTCTCTCCTTCTTTGAATGACGTCATCATTCATTCCTTTGTACTTTTTCCATGTCTCAGCCCCTGCCAAAGGCCCTTATTCCCTTCTCCTTGGACAGTTGTCTTCTTCCTGCTGGCCTTCCTGCCTCTAAGCTGTGTTAAAGGGGAAGTGGATATTTGAGATGGTTATTTACAGAGAAAGGGAAGGACAGAAAGCAGAGTTCCCAGGATTCCCCATGGACAAATTCTGTTATCTTTCGGCCACTTGTGTCAGTGAGGCATGTTAGTGAGATGAGAGAGACAGAGAGATGGTGGGGGTGTGTGTGGGGGAGAGAGAGAGAGAGAGAGAGAGAGAGAGAGATGCTTCTACCTGATGACCATGGCAGGCTGGCCTCAAATCCTGACTAGGCCATTCCCCTAGAAGCTGATTTTTATGAACCATTTGGTGGACTATATATCAACAGGATCAACAAGAAAAATACAAGTTAATGCTGCATATTAAAAAGAGATAAATTTTAACATAGAAAACTTGTGTAGGTGATAGAAGAGCCGAGAAGCCAGACAGGCAGTGGTGAAGCGACTCAGGAATCGGCAATTAGGGCAATAAATGGCCAATGGGGGCTCCAGGCTGGAGAAACAAGGGCAGGAGGTGGAACTGCTGAAACTCAGGGTCACTTATGCAGGCGGGAGCCCTGACAGGGGAGGGAAAGGCAGGGGGAAGAATGGAGGGTGGAGGAGAGGAGGCAGGGAAGATAATTTCCCTAGAGAACTCTGCCACAGGCTGCTTTAACTCACTAACATCCACACACCACTGGCTTAGCTCAGGGCTGCTGGCTTCTGCTCACCAAGGAGCCCACCAGATGCTCTTTGCTCAGGGGGTTTTGCCACATGTGGGGTTCTAGGGCCCAGGTTGCTTCCATCTTGTTCTGCCATCCCCTAGGGCCTCTACTGGAGAGAGGAGAACATTACCTGACACTGAGGGCCCGGACTTGGAAATGACAACGGTATTCCCCTCACCTGCAGTGGCAAGAGTAAGCCACTTGGCGCAGTGCAAGGAGGCTGGGAAGTTCCTTGCTGAGCGTCGCCATGGGCAGCGGCCCTGCGCTGTGTAAAGAGAGTGCCATCCTAAGGGACATTGGCCACCTCTGCCTCATGGCTTGGAATACTTTTTTGCTTGTGAAGGAAACCAAAATAGTTCACCCATATATATGTATTTGGACCTATTTAGAGATAGCTATTCTGAAGGACTGGAAATACAAGAGTAGCAGAAAAGCTGTCCTTCTTGGGGAGAGCTGTATCTGTGGAGAAATTCTGCATCCCCCTTCTCGGGGTAAACAGAACTTACAGTGTCTTTTATCTAGTCTGCCAGGCTGGCTGGCTGCTCCCTCAGGAATAACCTCCTATGTGCCTGGATCATATAAACTTGTCTGCAATTGCTCAATGTTGAGATGTGGGTCCCACATCAATCCAAATATGGTCTTCTGCTCTATAACATTTAAAACCAAATATACTGTCCCTAAATTAATCACTCTTACAATCCATTTTAGTAAAGATGTCTCAGGAAGCTGATAATACTGATCCACAAAATGCAACAACTCCTTCACACTATACCATTTGGTTTCAATTGTTAGTTGGTTTGCCCTTCCTTCATATTGATTATTTTCTTGGTAACCACAGGTCTCAGAGGTACTTTCTGTTGTCCTTGCATAATTTTTTCCTTTATTGTTGACTTTGAGGCTAGAATCCTGAGCTCAGATGGACCCACATCTGAACTTGATCCAGCTTCAAGTTCTGACTCAGCACTCTCTTTTACTTTCATTTTAGCCATTATAGATAACAGTCACCGAAAGATAGAATATTTTGTTTTTTCCTTATTAGTTTACATTTCCTTATGTATCCAATGAACCAATTCCTGGGGAGTAGGATCCATCTCTAAATTCCATTACTTTCACCTTTAGTAATTGATCTCAACATGGCTGTGGCTTTATAACATGAGTGACTGCCTGGCTACCCAGGAGTCAAATATTCCTCATTCCCTACTCTTTGTCCTTTCTCTTCCCAAGCCACATGTTTCCATGAGTCAGTGCCATTCCAACAAATCCCACGTCACTCACCAATTGTGTAGAGAAAAACTTTTCTCAAACTGCATGTTCCCTCCACTCTCACACCACAATAGTGATCAACACAGAAGACTTCTGTGACCAAACGTGTGGGTTATTTTTTCCCCAAACACCAAGGAGAAGACACTAGCTAAGTGTCCTTTAGTTTAGCTCTGACACTGTCTACTCAGATAGTGTCAGATGCCACAGGCTGAGGGCTCAGTCCCTGAGACTGCCCCGCTGTACACACCAGTTACAAGTCCAGGCATCTGGAACTTCTGACTGACCAGCTTTATGTTGGTGTTCCCATGACCCTCTCTTTGGGTTTGACTAATTTGCTGGAGTGGCTCACAGAATTCAGGGAAATACTTATGTTTACTGGTTTATAATAAAGAATATTGCAAAGGATACAGATAAAGAGACACGCAGGGGAAGGTGTGGGGGAAGGGGCATGGAGCTTTCATGCCCTCCCTGGGTGCCACCCTCCAGGAACCTCCACTGTTCAACTGTCCAGAAGCTCACTGAACCTTGTCTTCTTGGGTTTTTTGGAAGCTTCATGAAATCAGCATTCATTCCTCCAGGATATAGGATGGGACCCTCTCATGGCAGGGTCTTAAGATCCACAATCAGAAATGCAGGGGATCATTAGAGTAAAAGGAGGGCAGGAGAAAGTAAGAGTCCTCTCCCTGAGGCCTAACACACCCAACATTATAAGAAAAGATTGTAACAAGGGCTATGAGAGTTATAATCCAGGAACTGTGGACAAAAACCAATGTATATCATAACACCACACTACCAAAATAAGTTTAATAAGTGAAGGAGAAATAAAATCTTTTCTAGACAAGCAATTGCTAAGGGAATTCACTACCACTAGACCAGCCTTACATGAGGTCCTTAAGGGAGTTCTAAACATAGAACTCAAAGAATGATACTTAATACTGTGTCCGGAGTTGGTTCCTTCCAGTGGGTTCTTGGTCTCACTGAATTTAAGAATGAAACTCTGGACCTTCACAGTGAGTGTTACAGCTCTTAGAGGTGGCACTGACCCAAAGAGTGAGCAGCAGCAAGATTTATTGTGAAGAGCAAATGAACAAAGCTTCCACAGCATGGAAGGGGACCACAGTGGGTTGCCACTGCTGGCTGGGGTGGCCAGCTTTTATTCCCTTATTTGTCCCAGCCCATGTTCTGCTGATTGGTCCATTTTACAGAGCGCTGATTGATCCATTTTACAGAGTGCTGATTGATCCATTTTACAGAGCACTGATTGGTCTGTTTTACAAACCTCTAGCTAGCCACAGAGCACTGATTGGTGCGTTTTTACAGAGCTCTGATTGGCGCATTTTACAAACCTCTAGCTAGCCACAGAGTGCTGATTAGGGCATTTTACAATCCTAACTACAGAGCACTGATTGGTGCATTTTACAATCCTCTTGTAAGAGACGAAAGTTCTCCAAATCCCCACCCATCCCAGAAGTCCAGCTGGCTTCACCTCTCAATACTATAGAAACACACTTAAGTACATAGCCCACAGACTTTATAAAGCAACGACACCATCAAGACCACAAACCAACCAGTGATCAACTTTACAACAGGATCGAAACCTCACATATCAATATTAACTTTGAATGCAAATAGTCTAACACCCCACTTAAAAGCCATATAGTGGCAACTTGGATAAAAAACAAGACCCAATCATCTGCTGCCTTCAAGAGACCCATCTCATATGTAATGACACACACAGGTTCCAAGTAAAGTATTGGAGAAAGATCTATCATACAAACAGAAAACAAGCAAGAGCAGGGGTTGCTATCCTTATATCAGATAAAATAGACTTTAAACCAACAACAGTAAAAAAGGACAATGAAGGACATTACATTATGATAAAAGGTTGAATTTCACGTGAAGACTTACCTATCCTAAATATATGTACACTCAACACTGGAGTACCCAGATTCATAAAACAAGTACTTCTAGACCGATGAAAAAACTTGGAAAAATACACTACAATAGTTGCAGACATCAGCTCCCCACTGACAACATTAGGTCATTGAAGGAGAAAACTAACAAGGAAATTCTGGACTTAAACTTGATGCTTGACAAAGTGGACCTAATAGACATCTACAGAATACAGCACCCAACAGCTAGAGAATATACATTCTTCTCATCTACACATGGAACATACTCTAAGATTGACCACATGCTGGGACATAAAGTAAATATCAATACATGTCAAAAAATGGAAATCAAGCATATTCCTGGACTATAGTGGAATAAAAATAGAAATCAATACCAAGAAAATCTCTCTAAACCAGTGGTACCCAACCTTTTTGGCATCGGGGACTGGTTTTGTGGAAGACAACTTTTCCATGGACTGGGGGAAGTGGGGATGTTTTGGGATGAAACTGTCCCACCTTAGATCACCAGGCATTAGATTCTCATAAGGAGCATGCCACCTAGATCCCTCACATGTGCAGTTCACAATAGGGTTTGCACTCCTACGAGATTCTGATGCCGCTACTGATTTGACAGGAGGGAGAGCTCGGGTGGTAATGCTTGCTTGCCTGCTGCTCACGTCCTGCTGTGTGACCTGGAGTTGGAGGGAGTTGGGGACCCTTACTCTAAACCACACGATTACATTGAAATTAAACCACTTGTTTCTGAATGACTTCTGGTAAACAATGAAATTAAGGCAGAAATTAAAAAAAATTATTTGAAATAAATGAAAACAGAGACACAGCATACCAAAATCTCTGGGATGTAGCAAAAGCAGTGTTAAGAGGAAAGTTTATAGTGCTAAAAATGCCTACATCAAGAAGTTAGAAAGATCTCAAATTAACAACTGAACCTTATTCCTAGAGAAACTAGAAAAACAAAAGCAAACTTCAAAGCTAGCAGAAGAAAATAAAAAACTGAAATCAGAGTAAAACCCATTGAATTTGAGACCCTAAAATCCACATGACGGATCAATGAAATAAAAAGTTGGCAATTTGAAAGGATAAACAAGACTGATAGACTGCTAGCTAGATTAATAAAAGAAAAAAAAAAAAGAGATCCAAATAAGCAGAATCAGAAATGACATTGCAACCAACGGAGATACAGAAGACCCTCAGAGAATATTATGAACACCTCTATGCACACAAACTAGAAATTCTAGAAAAAGTGGATAAATTCCTGGGAACACATAACCTCTCAAGATTGAATCAGGAAGAAATCGAAATCCTAAACAGTCCAACAGCAAGAATGAGTTCCAAAATTGAATTAGTAATACAAAACCTACTAATAAAAAACAAACAAAAAAACCCAGACCAGAGAGATTCACAGTTGAATTCTACCAGGCCTAAAATGAAGAGCTGATACCAATTCTGCTGAAACAATTCCAAAAAAATCACAGAGGAAGGGTTCTTCCTTAACTCATTCTGCAAAGTCAGTATCATTCTCATACCAAAATCTGGAAAAGACACAGTGATAAAAGGAAAGTTCAGGTCAATATCTCTAATCAATATAAATGCAAAAATCCTCAATAAAATACTAGCAAACCAAATCCAGCAACACAGCAAAAAAGTTAATTCACCACAATCAAGTAGGGATTATTCCTGGGATGCAAGGATGATTCAACATATGTAAGTCAACAAATGCAATTCACCACATAAACAGAATCAAAAACAAAGTATATGATTATGTCAATAATTGCAGAAAAAACTTTTGATGCAATACAACATCCTTTTATGATAAAAACCTTCAAAAAACTAGGCATCAAATGAACACATCTCAAAATAATAAGAACCATCTATTACAAACCCACAGCCAACATACTGAATGAGCAAAACCTGGAAGCTTTCCTCTTAAAAAGTGAAGCAAGACAAGGATGTCTGCTGTCACTAAACCTATTCAATATGGTACTGGAAGTCTTAGCCAGAGTAATCAGGAAAGAGAATGAAATAAAAAGCATCTGAATAGGAAAAAAAAGAAGCCATATTATCTCTCTTTGTTGATGATTAATGTGATTCTATACCTAGAAACTCCACAAAGGCTACTTGTACTAACTTCAATAAAGTTTCAGGATACAAAATCAATGTAAAAAATCAGTAGCATTTCCATACACAAATAACATTCAAACTAATATCCAAATCAAGTATACAATCTCATTTACAATAGCCACAAAACCCAAAATAACTAGAAATACTCCCAACCCAAAGGTGAAAGAGCTCTACAAGAAGAACTACAAAACACTGCTACTGCTAAAAGAAATTATAGATGACACAAACAAATGAAAAAACATTCCAGGCTCATGGATTGGAAGAATCAATATTGTTTAAAATGACCATACTGCCCAAAGCAATCTGTAGATTCAATGCTATGCCTATCAAACTACCAATGTCATTTTTTACTGAATTAGAAAAAACTATTATAAAATTCATATGGAATCAAAGAAGAGCCTGAATAGACAAAGAAATCCTAAGCAAAACAAAGCTGGAGGCATCACATTATCCCATTTTAAACTATACTGCATGTCTACTAACCAAACAGTGTGGTACTGGTACAAAAACAGACACATAGACCAATGAAACAAAATAGAGAATCAGAAATAAAGCTGCACACCTACAGCCATCTGATCTGTGACAAAGTCAACAAAAATTAGCAATGAGGAAAGGACTCCCTATTCATAAATGCTACTGGAATACACCTGCAATACCTGACTAGCCATACACCAAAGAAAATAACTGGCCCCCCACATTTCACCATATACAAAAACTAACTCAAGATAGATTAAAGATTTAAGTGTAAGACCTCAAACTATAATAATACTAGAAGAAAACCTAGGAAACACCATTCTGGACATTGGCTTTCAGAAATAATTTATGACTAAGTCCTCAAAAGAGACTGTGACTCCCCCCAAAAAATTTACAAGTGGGGCTTAATTAGACAAAAAACATTTTGCACAGCAAAACAAACTATCAACTGAATAAATAGGCATCCTACAGAATGGGAGAAAATATGTGCAAGCTATGCATCTGGTAAAGGTCTAATATAGAGAATCTATAAGAAACTTAAACAACTGAACAAGTAAAAAAAAATTGTAAAGTGGGCAAAATACATGAACAAACACTGCTCAAAAGGAGACGTACGAAAGACCAATAAACATATTAAACAGTGCTCCACATCACTAACCATCAGAGTGATGCAAATAAAAACCACAATGAGATATCAATTCACATCAGTCAAAATGGCTATTATTAAAAAGTCAAAAAACATCAGATGTGGGACAGGCTTGGAGAAAAGGGAACACATATAGGCTGTTCATTGGTGGGAATATAAATTAGTTCAGCTACTATAGAAAGCAGTTTGGAGATTTCTTAAATAACTGAAAACAGAACTATCATTCAATCCAGCAATCTTATTACTAGGTATTCATCCAAAAGAAAATAAATTGTTCTATCAAAAAGACACACTTATATGTTCATTGCAGCACTATTCACAATAGCAAGACATGGGATAAACCAAGATGCCCATCAATGATGGAACAAAGAAAATGTAGTACACATATACCATGGAGTAGTACGCAGCCATAAAAAAGAATAAAATCATGTCCTTCACAGAAACATGGATACAGCTGAAGGCTATTATCCTAAACAAATTAGTGCAAGAAGAGAAAACCAAATACTGCATGTTCTCACTTATAAGTGGGAGCTAAACATTCAGTACTTATAGGCATAAAGATGGCAATGGTAGAAACTGGCACTACTTGAGGGGGAGGGAGAGAGGGAGCAAATGTTGGAAAACTTAACTATTGGGTACTATGAACAGTGCCTGATTGATGAGAGAAATCATACACCAAAGCTCAGCATCATGTAATACACCCAGATGGCAACCCTGCATCTGTAACTCCTGAATCTAAAATAAAAATTGACATTATTTAAAAAAAAGAACAGGAAAGAAACAAAATAAAACCTAACAAAAATGCTACCATCTCCCTACAACTAAATATATGTAACTAAAGCACAAACTAGAATTTTAAAAAATGCAAATACCAAACTCATAGCATTTCTGATGATGAATTTTGTGTCAACTTGGCTGGGCCACAGGATTTCTAAATATATGGTCAAATATTATTCTGGGTTTGTCTGTTGGTGTATTTTGGATGAGATCAACATTTGAATTTGTAGACTGAATATAGCAGACTGCCCTCCCTAATATAGATCGGCATCATCCAATCAGTTGAAGGCCTGAATAAAACAAAAAGGCTGATCCTCCCCGAGAAAGAGAATTCTTCCTGCCTAATGATCTTTAAATTGCGAACTCAACTTTTTTTCTGCCTTCAGACTTGAACTGAAACATTGGCTCTTTGTGGATATTAAACATGCTGGCCTTTAGATGGCACTGTTTGCTTTCCTGGTTCTCAGACTTTTAGACTCTGACTAGAGCTAAACCATTGTCTCTCCAACTTGCTACACCATTATCTCCAAGTTGCTGACTCACCTGCAGATCTTGAGACTTGCCCAGTTCCATAACTGCTTATGCCAATTCCTTATAGTAAATTTCTTTATATATATAAATATGCATATGATTCTGTTTCTCTGGAGAACCCTAATACAGATTTTGGTACTAAGAACAACTCTGGATGAAGAGAATCTTAAGGATAAACTTAAATAGGTTCCAAGGTTTCTGGGATTGAATCTCTAATCTGATTAGATTTAAAGACTATTGACTCTATTTCTAGTAAAGAGAAAATTGGTGGTCCATGACATGATGTGGCAATAGAGATGCACAAAATATCACCATTAGATGCTCCTAATCAAACACTTAGAAGAAGCAAGGGTCTGGATGATCTTGCATTTGATACTTTCCAACATTTTTGTCAAACTCATGGGTCTGTTGTTTCTAATGTTGCTGGACAAAGTGGAAAAAGAAAAGGATGACCTTAGGGGTCAAATTCCCAGCTGAAGTGCTGCATAAATGACCTGAAAGTTTCTATGCGTGTCCCTGAAACAGACACTTATTTCCTGTAGCTACAGGGCTGAGATTGCAGAAAATCAAACCAGAATTTCATCTTGCAAGTGTCTGAATCACAGTGCAAGTTGACGGCTAATATTGCAGGGTGTCTACTATCAAAGCAAAGGTATTGACTTGGAGGGAATAGGGTGCTAAAAGTTGGAATGGAGATATGTGGGAAGACCCTGATGAAGCTGAACATGCTGAGCCCCTAAATAATATCTTCTTTATTACGTGGAAGAGGTCTCCACACCCAAGTGCAGGCAGTTTCTTCAGTCCTAGTGGAAGCAGTCTCTTACCCCATGTCTGAGGGGATTAACTCTGCCTTGCCTAAGAAAACTGTAATGTCCTAACATGAGGCAGTTGCCATGCAAGGCACTTCTGCTTCTCCTCAGAACCCACCCCCACCACCATTCCTCTTTCATTTCAGACCTATAACTAGATTCAAGTCCCAGCAGCACCCAAAGGGGAGATATAAAGTATAAGCTGTGAGGAAGTGTGCTATACATCAAATGGACAATTTGAGTTTTCTAATGTATACAAGCAGAAATCTGGGGAATATGTGTGGAAATGGATATAAGGGTGTGGGATAATGATGGAAGGAACATAATTTGGATCAGGCCAAATTTGCTAATATGGGCCCACTAAGCAGTGATTCTGCATTTAATGTGGCAGCTCAAGGAGTTAGGAAGGACTCTAATTGCTTGTTTGTTTTCTTGGCTGAAACATAGAACAAAAGATAGCATTATTCTGGGAGTTTCTGTGAGGGTGTTTGTAAATGACATTAACATTTAAGCAGGTAGACTGAATTCAGCAGATGGTCCTCCCTAATGTGAGTGGGTCTCATCCAATTAGTTGAAGACCTAAATAGAACAAAAAGTCTGACTTTCCCCTAAGTTAGATAATTATTTCTGTCTGATGGCCTTCATACTGGGACACTGGCTTTTTTTGTTTGTTTGTTTTCTGCCTTCAGACTTTATGGAAATACCAGCTTGTCCTGGGTCTCAAGTTTCCCAGTCTTTGGATGGCAACTACACTATTGGCTCTCCTGTTCTCAGGTCTTTGGACTTGGACTGGAACTGTATCATTGGCTTCCCTGGGTCTCTGACTTGCTAATTCATCTTGCAGATCTTAGGACTTGCCCACCTCCATGATTGTGTGAACCTATTCCTTATAATCAATCAATCAGTCAATCAATCACCCATTGGTTCTGTTTATCTGAAAACCCTAATACAGCATTGTTCCATGAAAGCAATGGATGAAATAATTTTTATGCCTCTGGCATAATTCTGGCATAGCAGCATAAAAACTGGCTGTTATGAACATAAAATGAGAAAAGCCTTATGGTTGGAGGCTTTCTCTTATACTAGATTTTTAAAAATTATGACAATTATTTGTAATGTAAGGTGTTCTAGATGTTATCTGCAAAGAGCACCAGAGTAGCAATACTTAGGCAACCCCAAAGACCTTTGAGAAGTCACAGGTCAAGGGAGAACATCGTATGGGGATCAGGCAAATCCATGTATGGGTGCTGGGCCCCATCCTACTAAGTAATGGCCTTCACTCTAGTGCTGCCAGTCATGTAACAAAAAATAAAATAAAATAAGCTTCCTTTAAAAAATAAGTTTACAAAATAATTGAGTCAATTTCTTTACTGAAGCCTATATTCCCTGTTTACTATTGCAAAAGTCATTTATCGAGCATTCACAGCTTGTGAAAATTGCTTTATGAAATAGAAGACCACAAGACTGCGTTGCCTGAAATTCTTCTGACCACAACTGGGGGAAACAGGAACTCAAGAGGGCCTGGCTTCCAGGACTATGGAGCCACCAGCTGGTGAGCTGAATCCATCATGCCACTTAGAAAGTGCAAGTGTGCAGTAATCAAACAGGACTCACAGGTAATCCACAGGCCACTTGCTAAGTCCAGTCATGTCTGCACCTGATACCATCTGAAAGGTAGATCCTGATCCCTTTGGAGGAAATGGGTGAAGGAGAAGTATGAAGTGTAGGTGCAGTAGCAGAGTGGAACTTGATTCACCCATTCCCCAAACTCCCCCAGACACCTACACTGCTTCCATCTCCTTCCTGTGAAACTCTCTGCCATGGGACCACCAAAATTGAAATATTCTGGCAAAGTAGTATAATAACCAATGCTTCAGAAGAATAATGGAAATTCCATCTAATTAATATCCAGAAAAAACGGGAAGTAAATGATAAATGTGGGCATTACTTCTTGTCACACAGATCAGTTGTGTGGGTTCTTGGAAAGGGAGGGCACCCTCTGTATGTATGTGTGTATGCCCAAAAAAGTCCCTGAAGGCAGCTTCCTGTAACTCAACCCTCCCGAAACACTGAACGGCTAGTGAAAAGATTTCTCAGCAGATGCAGAAGAGGGGACATCTGATGCCTGTTTTATTCAGTCACCAGTAATCTCTCTTGCATCACTCACTTTTGTTAGAATTGACTAATAGGCAACATGCCTTTGCTTGAGCCCAGCAGATATAAGCACCATCCTAACAGGCAGGCTTCCTGACTGAGAGCAGGGAGCAGCAGGCATGGGGCATGCCGGGCGCCAGTTCCAAGCCCTGATGTGGAAGAATTGGCTCTGCAGACTCAGGAACCCGGTGAGTGCTTGCTTTGGTTTTCCATAGGGTTCCAGTGAGGTCTGGAGTGAGATCAGGGTCTATTCTTGTCTGCCTGCCTCTGCCTCCTGGCAGGTACAAACACCCACGCTGCAGGGAATTTGGGAGGGTTGGATTATTTTAAATCAAAACCTGTCCCAAGGGTCAAAGTAACTGAACAATTTAAAGACCAGCATGAAATAAAAGCTGAATAATTTATCAGAAAAGGGCAAATTTAGAAAAATTCTAAAAAACAAACAAACAAGCAAACAAAAAACAAGTGGAACTGAACTATAATTTGTGTTCTAAGCATTCATTATAAAGACTGACCAGTGAATTCTCAGGTTTAAGGAACAAAGCATTGGCTGCATTTAATGCATAAACAGAATGCTAAAGGTACTGACTCCAAAGCACAAGACTGCACAATGTGCCTCACCAGAGCAGGGCATGACGCACCCACGCTGTGTTACCCTGTAGGGTCACATCTTTAGTGTTAATTTGCATCTACTTAGAACTATATTTAAATTACATTAGCAAGGTTTTCTAAGCAGATTGGAATTGTTCAAATCAAACTTGTGTGAGTACTTAAGCAAATATCCTGTAAGTGTATGTTTTTATGAAATAGAAATCAATTGCTTATTATTATGATTAACTTTATTCCTGATGCTACTATATAAACATTAACACCTACAAATGTCATTTTTAGGAGAAGTAGATGTGTAGTAATTTACCTACATCATTTCTGAGTTTAAGGTCTATAGTTAACCTATGGGATTTTTCTGCTGACAAATGCTTCGGTTTGAAGAGATTCAGTAATTGACATTGAATTACATGTTGCTGAATCCTCAGAGCCAGAATATTCTATCTCTCTGTCTTGAAATAAAATACATGTTAAAGGAGATGTTTTCTTTTTTATGTGATCTTCAGGATCAAAATGATCTCAGTTGAAAGTTTGTACAAAAGTTTTAAGTTCAGGAATAAAGGAGTGAGACGCTCTTCATCGATTGTTAATGTGTTCGTGTCTGTGTAGGTAGTTTTACATTTATAAACAGTGCATTTCAGTGACATGCAAGTTTGTTTTAGGGAATTAGCCTAGCTTCCCATGAAAGAGTGTTACAGGTGGAAGTTGGTTCCCAGGCATTGCTCTTTCCGCTTTATGCTTATCAACCTCAGAACAGTTCGGTGACCGAGGTAGCCAGACTGCCTACTCCTCCTTAATGGGCACTTGAGTTTTAAAAAATTTTCACAATTACTTTTGCTGCTAAGGTAAACGTCCTCATCAGAAGGTTTTATTTGTTTGATAACTGTTTATTTAAAATGGTATCTCCTGCATCCCGCCTTTCTTTGCCTTATTTTTCTTTAGTATTTATCATCTTGTAATACAGCACAGATTTTCTTATTAGCCAATTGCCTCTGGATCCTACATTAGTATGTTACATTCATGAGAACTGGGCATTTCCCCCAATTGGTTCACCAATATATTGTCCAGCACCCAGAACAATGCCTAGCACACAATGGATGTTCAGTAAATATTTGTTGAATAAGTAAAAGAAGGAAGGAATAAAGCATTTATGCATCTCTGTTATGTGCCAGATAGTGGGTGAACAAGAAAAGTGAGTTCCCGGCCCACAAGGAGCTATAGTCTGTTCAGACAAAAGCAACGAAAAATGCAATTAAATATTTAATGAAACCACCTCTTGGGATATATCCTACAGATGTCCTTGTACAAATGGGAAGTGATATTTTTACAAGGTTATTCATTAGAGCAATGGCTAGAATAGCAACAGAGTAGAAACAACACAAGTGGTTCCATGCATGGAATTTGGAGCTGCCTGACTGGGTTCACATCCCAGTTCTGCCACTTATTAGTTTACTTTTTCAGGCAATTTCTTAACTTGGTCTTCTTCTCTGTAAAATGAAATTGTTTGTAAGTATTAAATGAGTTTGTACACGTGATTGCAACAGTACCTGGTATGGGAGCTATTTTCTTACATGGTAGAAATGGGTGGCCTCAGACATCTGTGGACATGAGCTGTGGGCTGTGAGGGGAGGAGGCACAGGGTAACTCTCAGTGTGTGGCTTGCACAATTGGGTTAGAACAGAACTCCAGGGGGATAAAATGTGAATATGTTTACATATCTTAATGTTATTACAGTGGAAATATTGAGGGCAAGCCCCTCTGGGTAAATGTCTGTAAACTGACCTATTTTTCACGGCGTTCTCCCATTGTCCAATGATAATCTGTAAATTCTTTGTTTTTGAACTATGGAAGTGAGGTGTTGGCATGAACTGTGGAATAACCAAACTGCCTGAGTGAATAAATGGCCTCAAATACATGTTTATTTAGTGAGTAAAGCCAGCAACTACTTGTTAGATGAAGGAAACTTGTCTGTTTTTACATTTACTGTTTTTTTTCTAGCTTTTAAAAAAAAATAATTGATGCATAATAGATGTCCATAGCGTCAGCATACATGTGATAATTTAATAATTTGTATCATTCATAAAGAGCAAATCAGCATATGCTTTTACATTTGCTTTTTAAAAATCTTTATTTTATTTAATGATTATAGTTTCTTCAAAAAAATCTTATTATAGATTTAAACAAAAATTTAAAAAAATAGAATAATGGATAAATAGTACCCATCATACTTAATACCTAGCTTTATAGATTGTTAAAATTCTACCATTCTTGGAAAAAATAGTTTCTTACCATTATTTTAATACCATTTATTTTTTCCTCTTG